>NW_011967021.1:74294-91618 GCF_000949405.1 Vollenhovia emeryi | reverse complement strand
GAAAAAAAGTTGTCACGCAGCAAGCGGCGAGCTTCAGTATACACTCCCCGCTCGCCACTCGCTGCGTGACAACTTTTTTTCGGCGCGCCGCTCCACCTCTCGCTATTAGATGATGCCCTACCGTTGCCTGCCGAGTCCGATCTGCCGCCTTCTACGCTCTCATTCGCTCAGACGTTAAAATTAATTTCTCGATAACTATTGCGAATTTTGCAAAATGGTATAGGACTTTTCTATTCAGTTTGCCCCGGTCTATCTACCATCTACGGGACATACGGGCATTAGGACACACCCTGTATAGACTGCGCATTGTGGCTGCAGACGTTTGCACACCTGAGAAAGAGACAACATGCTTACGTAGTAGCTCTTTCTCTGTCTATCTATCGTTCCTCTACTCTTTTGTTTACCCCCACTACTTCATTTCGACAAAGATAAAGATACACGCGAACACCAGCTACCTCGTTCTAAAGTTGGCACATATTTTCACGCGAGTGAAGCACAGTATAACCACAGTATAAGAAAGAACAGTAGGATCACTCAGCGGCGGCACCTTTGATCTCGGTACTACGCAGCCGCCATGTTGCTGGTTGTGCGCGGGCTACCATTTGAATGACTACGTTTACACGGCGACGTTAACCTTCAAGACACAAGTTCAGCTGATGTTGGTGGCCGCCATGTTCTTAGTTGTGCAAATTGGTCATGCGCGAAGGACGACCATCCGTGCCATTTCTCACAGAGTGATCCTACTGTTCTTTCTTATACTGTGGTATAACCATTTTTTGTTTCACGTTCGCGCCGATCCGTACTGCGCATCCGACATATTTTTATTCTGACCAATCACAGGATTTTTGTACGCGTGTTAGTGCAAAGTCGGTGTGACATGGAAAAATTCGCAGTGTTGACGAATAACGCGTAAATACTTTTATACGTTGGAGCAAGTAATTACATTAATTACTTTTATTAGAACATTTTCTTTCATAGGCCACTTCTATTTACAATAAATAATGTACGCTAGTTCGTATGCGCCTTTCCTGGATACGATCCTGAAAAGGGCCCAGGCACTTAATTTTAGCCGTTGATGCACTGTTGGCGCGAATAAAAACATGGCGGAAAATTGAGAACGCCCAGGGGCTCGATTCTTTAATTCATTCGAAGAAGAAACGTATACGAAAATTCTGCTCCGACAGAAAAGTTGAAAGTCGATTGGTCAAAGCCATTCGAATAGCCAATCAACTTGCAACTTTTCTGTAAGAGCAGAATTTTCGTATACGTTTCTCCTTCGAATAGATTCAAGAATCGAGCCCCAGATCAAAGGCGCCGACAGAGAGTGCAACTACTGGTTATACTGTGAGTGAAGTAGGGAACGCGCAGTCTATATATACTATGTCTATGGTATAACCACAGTATAACGAGTATGCTCACTCTCTGGCTGCGTTCGGGGAGACGCTATTTAGCGCTATGAGCGTACTCTGTCCTTGTTCAACGTTCGCAAGTAACAAGAACAGAGCACGCTCATAGCGCTAAATAGCATCTCCCCGAACACAGCTTCTGTCGGCACCTTTGATCTGGGCGATCTGGGCGTTTCTCAATTTTCCGCTATGTTTTTATTCGCGCCAACAGTGTATCAACGGCTAAAAGTGCCTGGGCCCTTTTCAGGATCGTATCCAGGAAAGGCGCATACGAACTGGCGTACATTATTTATTGTAAATGGAAATGGCCTATGAAAGAAAATGTTCTAATAAAAGTAATTAATGTAATTACTTGCTCCAACGTATAAAAGTATTTACGCGTTATTCGTCAACACTGCAAATTTTTCTGTGTCACACCGACTTTGCACTAACCACGTACAAAAATTCTGTGATTGGTCATAATAAAAACATGTCGGATGCGCAGTACGGATCGGCGCGAACGTGAAACAATAGAGCGAGTGCCACTACTGGTTATACTGTGCCCCTACTACGAGCGCTCAATGATATCTTAATATGATTTGTCTGTTGAACGCGGCCATAGATGCCTTTCCACATGAATTTGTGCACATATCAACACATTTAAGCCCGCTGCAGACGATGCTATTTTTCCTGCTGGATTGCTTGCAATCTAATAAATTACTATCATTGCACCACTCAGCACTCAGGATTTCTAGTAATTTACTAAATCGCAAGCAATCCAACAGGAAATATAGCATCGTCTGCAGCGGGCTTTATACATTTTGCAAATACATACATATACATATGAAAAATGTGTTTTACACATGCCTTATAAATTCATGGGAAGGCAGAAGATTTGTACGTACGTTATATGTACAATTATTATTTTACATTCTCGGCTGCAATTATCAATTAATTAAGATATACGATAAATGTGGACAATTTTTTATCGAGCTCAAGCAATTCGAAGAACCGCGGAAGTGTTCTTACGAAATACTATTTTATCCACTCGCCGAGTCGCGCGACTTTACCGATCGCTCTCGGTTGTCAACGTCACGTGGTGTCACAAGTCACAATGGCGCCGTGCAGCGAGGCAATGCTGGCGATTTAACGATGCGGTCGACAGCGAAAAAGGCGAACCAACTCGATGGCAAAGCCCGCAAGAATTTGTCGATTCGTCGCGGAAATGGGCGAATTAAATTCAAAACTTCGACCTTAATTCGATCAGATTGAAGCGGTTATAACCGCAACCTTTCGTCTGCGCGGCTGCACGGCGGTTGACGTGATGGCAGAATGACAAGCACAGCTGACGAGAATACCGCGAGGAGAGCGCGTGCTGAGAGCACGTCGTCAAAGGTCCGCCCGAAACACGATCCAAACGTGAAACGACCAAGCTACTTTCGCTTAATAAATTATAGAAGAGCGAATTGGTACTCTTTTATTTCACGTGAAATTAAAAAATGCACGTATTGAGATTCAAACGTTGCGTGCTGTTTTGAAAACGGGGATAATTATAAAGAATATGAGAAAAATGTAACTTTTTTGTTAACGAAATCTGGACAATGCTGATTCGACAAAGGCACACTTGGATGCGTCGAAATTTTATTTTTGTATGAATTTTTGTTATTACTATCAGTTTATCGTAAAATGCGTATTCTTCGTATATTTCTCCGAATGAATAAGAAAACTCACACAATCGACGAGTTATTACAAATTTTTTAGCAGCTTTTTACGGACAATTTAAGCCGCGAGATTTAACGCAGATTACCTCTATACAGTAATAATACAGGGCGACGTGATGGCAGAGGATTATGGATTATGTAATTGTCGTGTTAAGACACAAATTCCCGAAATAAATACAGTCACGAGACTGTAATATTGGTCGGTCGCGATGAGCTTCATTATCGTATGACGGACGTCGTGGCACGCAGTCGAGTCCTAATTTATTTACGCGCGTTAGTCTCCGACGCACGACTCGAGACGTTAGTAGTGTTTTACCAAGTCTTTATCATTAATGTATATATGTTAAAAATAAACTAACATGTTATAAGTGAAGTACCATAAGCTTACGTTTATTGTTACACCTTATATAATATCTGTATATATTAAATATTGTAATCTTTAACGAAAATAATAATTTATGTTAATCCGTATTATTAATAATTATATACTGAAAAAAATTTTGTTTATTAATAATATCTTTTCATCCAAGATGCTTAAAGTAACGTCAGAGATATACATGGAAAACGACCACATCTCCGAGAAGCTTGGCAGCAGCAGTAAGTTGTGTTTACGAATAATATTTGGACTTGCAAGTTGCGCTTGATGCATGCCTTAACGTACTATAATTTATTTCAGATGCGGTAACCAAATTCGCCTTCAAATGCCCGTCTTATATGATCGAGGCAGAATTCGTAGCCGGGATGCTAAATTATGACAGTGATGGTGATCTAGATGTGAATAGAGACAGAGAAGGAGCAATTCTAATAGGTACACAATTGATGATCGTGTATTCTTGTATGTAAACATGTTCAGTGAATTGTATTTGCAGAGCATAGCGTCTCTACAGAGCTCGGTTTGGTCGGTTTGCAAGTGTGGAGAGCCGCTCTCCTGTTAGCCGACTATATCTTGTCGCATCCAGATTTGTTCAGAGATGAAATAATTCTAGAATTAGGATCCGGAGTTGGCCTGACCAGCATCGTAGCGAGTCACCTGGCTAAGGAAGTCATTTGCACCGGTAATATAGTACAAATACTCAAAGCGCAGACTTCTACCCAGCCAGTCAAGCCTGTAGAGAATGGATTTCAGAAAACTGTTTCCAAAATTTTGTCAACAGAAACACTACAGATTTGACACAGGCTCTGATATATCACGTAATGTCGGCAGAACGTCAACAGAAATGTAACAAAGCTTGATAACATGTTTAGACAACTTTGCAAGCAGAAATCGAGCAGATCCTGCACATGCAAAATGGCGACAGCAGAAACCGAGCAGAATCCGCTGGCGTAACTCGTCGGCAGATTGGTGACAAGAATGGAGCAAACTCTCGTGTAGTAGCGTAATGTTCCAACTAGATGCACACGCGGCATGAAACTTTCTTGTAAGAAGAAAACCGCACATGGTATTATAAACTACGCTTATACTTGGCGCGAGACACTACCGTGTCTCGTGATTAACACATCCGCATGAGATTCTTTGATTATCTTTCTGAAGTGCTTTCTTGTGCTCTTGTTTACGAGTGTGTAGAAATCTTAAAGGACTACTACTATTTCTACGCATCTTTGTAATAAAAGGAACAAAAATGGTGAAAAATATAAATTAAGAAATAGAAACGGCAGATCCTGCCCAATTTCTGCTGCTATCTGCAATCGAACCGCTCAGATCCTGCTAAGTTTTTGCCATCAAACCGCATCGCGTAGATCCTGCGTGGTTTCTACCGCCAATCTGCTGTCCCAGCATGTCAGCAGACCCTGGTGGCAGAACACAAGCTGAATGCGGACACAGACGATATCAATCTGCTGAAATGTTTTGATAAAATCCGTTGCCAGTCTGCCGACAACCTGCTATCATTTTGCTTACGGGGTATATACTACTAGACTGCTACTTTCGAGCTGAAAAGTGAGGGAAAAGTTCCACCATGTCTTGTTAGATAAATTAAGTAGTATGTGTGCATCGGTGTGCCACTGACAGACCAATGCACACATACTACTTTATTTGCCTAACAAGACATGGCGAAACTCTAGCCTCGAAGATAGCAGTCTAGGGGATGTTTTCCAGCAAGAAACACAGATTGACACAGTGTAACACAGAGAATCATTTTATCCTCATTTAACAATGGCAAACAACAGAGATAAAACGATTCACTGTGTTACACAGTGTCGCCTGTGTAAGTTGCTGGAAAGCCACCCTAGTAATAGTATATATGTATAGAAGTCTGTGACTCAAAGCCCAATTGAAAACTTCAATCTTATTTATCCGAATTACAGACATCAACGTGGGTGGTATACTGAGTCTAATTGAACGAAATTTTCTGAGAAATCGTGTGTACGTTAGATCGAATTATCACATCGAGGAGGTAAATTTTTTAAATTTGGAATGGTCGAAGAAGCTAGAGGAGAGACTGCAAAGCGCGAATGTTGTACTGGCAGCGGACGGTAAACTTAACAATTCTATGTATACTTCAACAGGTGTAAGACAGAGATAAGGAACAATGATCGTATTGTCATTCTTTTTTGAATTCGTAGTGATCTACGACGACAAAATCACGGATGGATTTGTCCGCACGTTAACAAAACTTCTACACGCAAAGACGAAAAAGACAATTTACGTCGCTCTCGAGAAGAGATACGTCTTTACTGTCGCCGACCTCGACACCACTGCCCCGATGTACGAGGAATTTTTACGTTGCGTTGAAAAGTACGAAACGAATTGGTCTATAAATTACATAAATATAGATTTCCCACACTACTTCAAATACGATAGAGTTAAACATCTGGTTTTAATGAAGATACAAAACAATGCGAGAACTGTTGCACATGCATAGCGAATACTTATTTAATTAGGTATGCGAGTAATACATTACGATAATACGTAATATATTATCGTAATTATAACATATTTATATTAATATTACAAAGAGAAAGAGAGCTTAAAGTTGCCACAGTAAGAAATCAAGATCTCTGCAGACATAGTAACAAAATATAGTATCATATAATGTAAGATGTAAAAATGAGTTATTTAAAGAGTTGTCGTGGACATTCACGTTCATCAATACATGAAACAACAAAATAGTAAAAATTTAACAGAATTTCTAAATAGAATTCAGCTCAAGGCCAGGAAATAAAAAAAGTCTAAAAAGTCTATTCCTTTTAATCCTTAGATTTACGTAGCGAATAAAAGACGACGATTAATAGAAGGAAAAACGAAGATTGTGACTCGGATTGTGATAAAAATGACAGCTATATAATATATATTTCTCACGTCCACATATTTATTTTGTCATTTAATTTCCTATTTACAACCTACCATGGATAATATTATTGGACAGTGAATTAGAAGTCGCTCGAAGAGAACGATAATTCCGTTGAATTTAAATGCTCCGGTGGCACGTCCTAAGATTAAAAAATTTTATTAGACTACTTATAATATAAAGAAGACAGTATGTATAAAGGAATGTAAGCGCTTCTTCGAACGACCACGGCAGTAGAAGTTGTATATGTTACACGCAAAATTCATAACATTTCTAATATGATATACTAGAGGTCTGAATCGCTCGCGAAAAAACGACGATCGTGAAAAAACGAGTCGAGAGTGTGCGAATGATTAATCACATTAATCTGAACTGAGTATAATTCCGTGAATTTTAAAAATATAACAACGAATCCTAATATTCGATATTTCTTAAATATCGTCGACCGCCGTTTTGCGAATTCAGGCCTGCGCTTGGTTTGGTAAAAGGCACTTTCACTCTACCGATCCGTCTCGATGTAGAAAATGTAAAGTATAGTTTACAGCCTCACAGGTTTTCTTATGCTTTTTATATATATATATGTATATCTGTAGGCGTATATACATATAGATGTGAAATTGTTATATATAATTATTATAATAAAATACATATATATACAATAATTATACAGTAATTATTGTATATAGTTATGTATATAAAATATATAATAATTATATATACATATATATATATGTATGTACATGCTAGAAATCTCAGAAATTGTAATATTGGTTATACCGCAGCACTTTTTCACCACTCAGCGTATTCCCGAAAACGATTAAATTCAGGGCGATAAAAAGTTCATAAAGTTCGGCTACGATTAATTCGCTGGTAAAGTACGCGCTTTGAGATATAAAAGAATAATCTATCGGATGTAAAAAGACGTCTCGAGATCGCGAGTTGCCTCGTAAGCAGAACGTAGAACTAGAAATTCCTTCTCACGTTTTAATCGCGCCGAAGTTACATCCGAAAAATAATTTTCAAATCCTGAGATCGTTTATTCTCCGTTTTTCTGTTACAATAAAAACTTGCGCGTGATAGCATAATTTTGCATTACTTCTGGAATAGCTGCTCCTAGATCGTTACACGAGTTTCACAGATCAATTGTGTAGATACACCAGAATTTATCGGAAATGTAAATAAAAGCTTTAAGAAACGTGAAATCATAAAAAAACGCCACTGACTAGAAAAAAAAGAAATAAAGAATAAGTATGATAAAATTTGCTGATTGCTTCGTGCTTTATTGTTCGCGATCGGAATCATCGACACAGAGGCGAGCAGAATAAACTCGTTCGCCAGACATTCTCTTCCCTCTTTTCAATTTTTAATAATCGCATAAGCTTTAAATTAAATCTCAAAAATCGTTCTAACAGCTAAAACAATTATCCGGTTTATTTAATAAATGTCAATTGCATAATAATCTATATTACTTGCAACAAATACTGTACAAAAAAGAAGATGCAATTTGCATTAAAAACGCGCGAAATCGATCTTACTACTACTGATAAGTAGCTACTGGTAGCTACCTCCGTTCGGGGACGGTTTCTGGCTAGCAGATGCGGCGACTTTCTTGTTGTTTGTCGCCAGTATCGCGTCCAGGACCAATTTTCACCGGTGGTACTCGATGGTACTCGCGCTTTCACCGGCTTGCATTGACAACCGGTGGAACAGGATCGCGTTGCGCTGCTGATTCTCGTCACTTGCACTACAGAGTTTGTACTTTTGCCAATAGATCGCTCGACCGTTGATCTGCTCGACAGCATGCTTGTACCTTCTGTTTGGTTACACCATTGGGCATAATCTTGCTCGCGATGCATCGCGTCGCAGAAGATTGCACTACCGAAAAGCGATGGGAAGGCGGGTTTCGCACCAACAATGGAATCCCGCGTCGAACTGTTGTGAGCGACAGTCTTGCTCCTCGACAACGATGGCAACGTTGCACGTTGTCATTTATGTTGACTTTCGCGCTTACGTACTGACATTGTGTATATTGTTGTGCATCTCCCGCTTGATATTCTGCGAGTTGGGCGAGCCTAATGGCATGGAGGCGGTTGTCGTCTTTCGTCTGGCGTTCGACGACGAGCTCGAGGAACCGTCATTGCCAAAGTTGATCTTAACGCCCGTCATACCGCCAGCTTTGGATGTGTCGTGTATCAGTTGCGCATGTGCACCCGTAGTCCCCCAATGCTCCACCTGAGCTTCGTGTGATTTTTGCAACACTTTACGCACGTCCCCATTCTCTCCGCCCTCCTTCATGATTTCTTGCAGCTTCTGTATAGTCTGGTACAGTATCACCGGACTGATTAGCCCAAAATCAAACAGACTGCACATGTGCAATACGAAGTTGCGATAAAGATTTTTCATGAGCAACTCCTTCCCCTTATTCTCTAAGAACATTTGGCAAGCTAGTGGTATCTGGCAGTCTCCTACGTATCCGTGCTTCATCACATGGAGGTTCCACATCTTCATTAGCTCCTTCTCGCCCTCATTCACATCCGTAAAGTCGTCTATCATCATCATTGTCTTTGTTTGCAGCCACTTAGGGTCGTTCTCACCCTCGGAATCGATATCCATCTCTTTGGGGTATATAGGTAGACAGGTGACGGTATGGTGATACAGTCTAAAGGATGTATACATGTCCAGTTTATAATGTAAAAATGCAAAAGACTTTATAATAAAATTGTGACGACTCGTGCCGTAACACTTACCTGTTGTGGCCAGTGATATAAGGCCTCTGACTCTCAAACTCATTCTCATCGAGTTCCAGAAACTCTGAGAGGCTTGGTTTCGTTCTCTTCGGACGGCACACCAGGATATTCGTCACGCTCGTACGTCTGGTTGGTCCTGTCCTTGAAAAAGGTACGCTAGACGGTTGTGAAATTAATTCGTGAGGACTACCTGCATACGAACCATCATAGCATTCGTTTATTGCTACGTCAATTCGGGCACCTTGTGGAATTGGCTGGAAAAAGAGAGGCATTCACAATTAATGTCACAGCGTGGAGAAAAGAATCTCTTAAATTTTTTTATCCAATTATCCCAATTTATTTTATACAATCAAATTAATTGCTTGTTTCTCTTCATCAGTCATCATATATCCATGGTATCAATGAAAAATATCGTAGTTGCAAAATCTTTCACAAACATTATATGTATTTATATCTGTGAGGTTTCATGAAACAATCAGATAGAATCCAGAGATACAGTATTTCGGTAAAGGCTGGCAATCTCTCGTAAACATGTACTTCTGTAGCGAGATATTTGTCTTTAAAGTTAAAATTCTCAAGTATTATTCTTAAGTAACTTTTATAATATATCACTCTTCAGATCTTAATAAGTTGTAATAATTATTTTTATATTTAGTAAAAATCTTTAAGGAGAATGATTGCTCAAATAAAAATGAACTGAAATTTATAGAAAAAAATATATAAATAATTATATATATACATATATGTTAAAAATGATAAGAATTTTATAAAAATAAGTGCAAATAATTCTATACATATTTACGAGGAATTTTGACGAATACTAAAATGACTTGTCTACTTAGTTGTCAAGAACATATATGTATATATATGTAGATATATATGTATACATTATCAAAATTCTTCGTAAATATGTATAGAATTATTTGCACTTATTTTTATAAAATTCTTATCATTTTTAACATGCTTTCGAGAATTAAATTACAGATATCGTAATACTTTGCTATGTTGGCCATGTGCAATAGTACAACTTTAATAATTAATTATTGGACAACCATGCAGACAATCGTCTTAAACTTTTGCATGGAGGACAGATTCCCATAGACGAATATTTTCTATAAATTTGAATTTATTTTTATCATCTTTATTTCAGCAACCATCCTCCTTAAAACAATGTGATAGATTTCTTAATACCACGTCGAAAGAACGGACCACTTTTGACCCTTCTACCTTTTAGTCGGCACGTTTTTTAAATTTCACATTTTTTTAGATACTCCACTTTTTAGAAAAAAAGATCTTGCTTCACCTCGTAAAAGGTGACAGTTTTCGAGAAAAACTCATTTAAATGATATAAAGTAAATTTTTATTTACTTTACATGCCTCGATGGTCGAATTGGTGAGACATCTGTCTTGGCTCTTATATCCTTTATTCCTTCGAATTGTAATTTTATGTTAAAACGTTATGAATTTTTTACAATGAAAACGCCTTTTATTTTTTAAGGACCTGGCACAGATGGAGGTGGCCACTTGAATCATCATGTGAGTCCGTATACGGTATTTATTCCATCCTGTCCTGTGCACTGTTACAAACATACACAGGTTTTTCCCTTTAGATGGAATCATTGTCTTCAGTGAATTTACGTATTATAATATCGCACAGCGATTTTTCTAAATTTATCTTTATAAATGCTGTACATACACGCAGTCAGATAGCGTTCCTTAAAAATAATATACCAGAATAATATTATCACAGCCTCAGTGGTCGAGTTGGCTAAGACACCCGTCACGGATTGAGGGAAGTCCCAAGTTCGAATCCTGGCTAAGGTAATATTTTTCGCAATAAGAATTTTAATTCTCAATATGGGGGGAGGAGGGGGTTATCGTATAATAAATGCTATGTACAGCATTTATAAAGAACCCCGCACTAATCATATAGGAAATTGGATCTCAATTAAATTGGCTAGTTTTCACAAATGTTGTAGCTTATGACCTGCTGAACAAAAAATGTAATGGGCTGAAACTTAAATAATGGCTAGTTACTGGGCTACAGCCAGTCGAACATAGAAAAATTTGGGCTCCGTGGGTTTTGTTTGGAAATACCTTAAAGCATATTAGGAAAAGATGTTTCAGACAAAAGTTGTTTGGTTCGAAGGGAGACATAAGACGATGCCATTAATTTGACCTTGGATAATCATTTGAAGGTCACACGAAGGTCAATTTCAATTTCTTAAATGGACACACCCATTTTTCATTGCACATTTTTATGTCAAGAGTTTTTCAAAGACACTATATAATGAAATATAGTCTTATTTCGAACCAAACAACTTTTGTCTGAAACATTTTTTCCTAATATGCTTCAAAGTATTTTCAAACAAGACCCGCGGAGTCTAAATTTTCCATGTTTGACTGGCTGTAGCTCAGTAACTAGCTATTATTTAAGTTTGAGCCCATTATATATTTTGTTCAGCAGATCATAAGCTACAACATATGTGAAAACTAGCCAATTTAACCGAGATCCTATATAATTAGTGCGGCGGTTCTTTAGAAAAATCGCTGTGCGATATTATAACACGTGAATTCACTGAAGACAATGATTCCATTTAAAGGGAAAACACCTGTGTATATCTGTTTGTAACGGTGCACAGGACAGGATGGAATAAATACGGTATACGGATTCACATGATAATTCAAATGACCACCTCCGTCTGTGCTAGGTCCTTAAAAAATAAAAGGCGTTTTTATTGTAATTTGATTTATATCTTGAAAGGACCGAGTTGAAAATTTAGTTGTTATGAATTTTATTGTTTACTCACTTTTATTTTTCAAAATTTATTTAAATAATATCAAATTAATTATGTAAAAACTTATGATAATAAGCATTTAATTATTATGTAACTTTCAATAACTATTATTTAACGGTGATCAGAAATTTTAACTTTAAGGATAAATACAGTAAAGCATTATAAAAAAAAACATTTTTAGGGACTTGTGGAGTCATTTTTACCTACTCTACATATTCACAATAGATTGCCAGCCTTTACCGGAACATCCTGTATATCGCTGAAGATTTTGTTCGTTGCTTAGAAATTATAATTATTATTGTCTAAGAAGTATCTACAAATACTTCTTGAAAAAGTCACTGATAAAAAAAACCTTAAGAATAATAATTCTCTAAAAATATCAAAAAATGTGCAATACACTTCTCATCGATGCTGAATGCAAATTTCGTGTGGATAAATGAACAAAGTAAACTCATTACAAATAATGTGAATGTGCGTGCTTACCACGTATGTGAATGTGAATCGCGAATGACACAACTTCAAATGCTTTAGAAGCGAGTACAGTTTGCCGCAGTCCAACGAGCACCAGGGGCAGTGTAGGTCTTCGCAGGCCTCCGTCTGCTGCCGGCTGTTATTGTTGTACAAAAATTGATAGACTATCTGCTGAGTTCCATTGGCGTCCACCTTCTCGTTGGAGATGCTTATTCTCGACGAGGGCGTCAGCGGACTAGGCGTTGGCAGTGTTGCGTTATTATTATTATTTGTGCTATTGTTATTGTGATTTACGGAAGAGGAACGTTCGAAACCAGCTGGAAAGAGAATGTTTAAACGTTTAAAGCGAGGTTTTCGCGTCATGTGACGCGTATATCGCACCAGTCATCTCATTCGCATAATAATCACGAGAACTGACCGTTGGTCGATCGATTCTCTTTATTGTCACCGCTTGGTATCGGAGGTATCGGCAGCGGTCTATCGACTAGACCGTTGCTCGGTTCCGTCGTCCAACTGAGGCGGAATTTTAACGTCGGTCCTTGCCTGAACAAGTCGAACGGTTCGCAGTCTTTGATGTCGGCCACAGTTTCCCAAGAGCTGTGTTTCTTAGGACTGGACCTAACATTGGTCTGTACTTCCTGCAAACCTAACTCATACTCGCCGTCCGTCAGCAGGCATCGATTGTGCTTGTCGTACACAGTAAGCTCCGAGCCGTACTGTTTCACTTCTTCGCCATTCACTTTTATCGTACCCATGGACGATTTACGACGCTTTTGAGCTGGTTCTGCAAGACACATAGCCTGTAATATGTTCCCCGCCAATTGTGCCAACTCTTATCTTTACCTTCTAAATCACAGTTAGTTATAAGGCAGCCATTGTTAGACATGCAGTAAACCCTGAGCAAAAGCATATAAGTCTTCGCTATGTGACCATTATTTAAGCTGAAGGATTCATTGGGTATGGAAATTGTAGGTGCCTTCGGTGGAGGCTGACTCTCGGAAGGATTGATTGGGACCTCGCTCGTACCGACTGAAACCTAAACAAATGCATATCTTAATCGAGAGTCGATCCGATGGAAAACCTAAATCTCTTTCTTTTTTTGTTTACTATAAATTTTCAGTCTAACAGGTATCAAACTTACTTGCATGATAGGCGAGCTAACGTCTTTTCTTTTCTTGTGGCAGATTTTCAACAACAATGTTTCCACTTTGACAGGCTCTTGCGACACTTCAACTACAATAACACATTACAACTTTAAGGAGTACATGATTATTACGTGAGATGTCAAGTCGCCGAATATCGTTAAAATATTTTCAGATACACATAGGAGAAAAAGGTTGCTTAATTGAGACGTACCTCTTTTATCGTAAAATCCTAAAAACGTAAGAGTCATGTATCCGCGAACGCCGAGATTCTGTTCGTGCTTCTTTTTCGCTATTAATTTGTCCAGAATTGTGTCGACCTTAAATTCTCGTCGTGACTTGTGACTTCTGGACATACGTTGCCGCATATACGTTAAGTTTCTATATAGAAATATTGGCTAAAAAGAAATGTTCAATTTTAATGTACACTTGTCAACTAGGGAAAATGAATAGTTTGTGCCTCTTAGGTAATTTCAATATTTATAACTTATATTAAAATTGTATACCTACCATATCATACAAATTTTACGTACATACATTTTGAAAAGCGTAACGAAAAGATATACGATCGAGGCAATATTTTCAACCGAGGAGGAATACGAATCTTAACTTACCTTCATCAAATGCTTGCAACGTTATGACTATTTACTTTTGTATATCTCGTTACGTTAGAAACTATTGATACACCATATTTTACGAAATTATACACGTATACGACAAAAAAGAACAAAATACAATTAACGCTTTGAGTACAACGCAAATTAAAGTCACGAGCACACCAAGGAACAGAAAGAAGGCATTGTCTACTCACTGAGATTTGGTTTCTTGTGCGGAGGAACCGGTAAATTTGAGTTGGTTCTGAAAAAAATAAGATACCAAAGTTACAAATCAAACATTCAAGACGTTAGAATAAGTTGAAACAATAGTTACATATGTAAAAATTTGCGAACATGACCACGCGCTTTTCTTAAAATTATATTTTTTCGATGTTTTTTGAAACATTCTAAATTAATTGGCAATAAAAACTAGAAAACATTTTTTTCATGAAAACAAAAGGCTTCCACCAAGAGGAAGCAAAATTACGCATCAGTACGTAAATTTATGTACTGTCACAATAAAAGGCAAGTAATGTTTTTATTTTTCCACTTTAAATATGCGATTTCATATTGTTTTATTCTAAGTTAAGTATATTATTTTAGCGAACTCATCTTATTTAAACGTAGAAATCATTTTAAGTTGCCAGTAATAAATAATAATCAAGCATTTTAGTCGACATTAACCGGCCAATGTTTTAATACAGACAATTTATTGCGAAAAATATTACCTCCGCCAAGGTTTGAACCTGGACTTCCCTACTTTCTAGGCGGGCATCTCACCAATTTGACCACTGAGGCATGTCAGAGTAGAGAAGTCCAGGTTCAAACCTTGGCTGAGGTAATATTTTTCGCAATAAATTGTCTGTATTAAAACATTGGCCGGTTAATGTCGACTAAAATGCTTGATTATTGTTATTTACTTTGATTCTCATGACCTTGGCTTGCTGTGGTTTTTTTTGTTCTAATTTTTCTCCGACAATTTTTACACCAGTATTGTCACTCATGTATATGAGTTAAACGCAGGGTTGAGAAAGTTACTTTATAAAAGTATCTAGTTACAGTTTTTTTTGCTAAAATGTAACTAGTTATAGTTACAAGTTACCAATTCTGAAAAGTAACGCGTTACAGTTACAGTTATTAAAAAAGTAACGAATCGTTACTTTGCAGTTACTTTCTTGCAATGAAAATAAAAATATCAAATCCGTATTTGAATTGTAAAGTGTCGATAATGGCGTTCATGCACAAATGTAAGGCCTAATGCAATCTGTGGAGGTTTAAAGTGTATATAAAGTAACTATTAATATAACTATTAAATTAGTTACTAGTTATTGAAAAATGTAACTTAGTTAAGTTAGAGTTACAAAAAAGTTACTGTAATTGTAACTGTAACCTCGTTACAAGTAACAAGTTACTTCTCAACCCTGGTTAAATGCACTATTTGTAAATTTATTTTCTATAATTTATTATACATTTTTCAATTTGGACAGAGTGTACAACAAACAAAGGGAATAAACAAACAAGTAAAAAGTAATTTACATCGTAATGTAATCAATAAATAACGAAGAAAAATAGAATATACAGATAATTAAATTTAAAAATAATCGATCCATAGTAGTTAATATCTATCTTTTCGATTTTGGAAAAATTAATCAAGCTTTTAACTTAGCAGTTTTATGTACATTTGCTTCTGTCAGTGAAATAAAAGTTTATTCACGTCCATATCGTTAGTACGGGTTAGTGTCTCCAGATGGCCGCGAGGTTGATCCATTTTCTCGAGTTTAGAAAACGTTTCGTAGGGTATAAAAGCAGCCAGAGTACGACAAGAAGGCGATCCTTCATTCAGGTATCAAAATGGGAAGTGATGACTGGGTTTAAGCTCAAGATTATTTGAGACTCCTGCGACCCGTAATTGTTACGACTATGCAGGCTAAACCTCTCTGATCCCACATTTTTTTTCACTCTTGTAAAATTAACAGCTCGAAAATTTCTTACGAGTGGCTCGTAAGAGCGAAGTTCACACGTATGTACATTTGTTATTTTTGTTCATAAAATCTTGTCTCTCCGCAATACGATTAATCCAAATAAAGTATTTAGTTCGCGTCGTAGAGGACCTTCTTCGATTTGTAAATCATGTAAAAAAGTTTCAGCCTCTTTTCTTCTTTTTATATTTCTCGCGGAAGGAATGGATGTATATGGCATGAGGTCTTCCCCGCTGCGCCAGGAGTCGCGGTGCGCGCGCGGTCCAAGAGGCGAGCACGATGACAGGTGTCGTAGCGTTCTGGTAGCGGCGGAGGGCGCGGAGAGAGTGAACCGACGCGCGCCAAGGCGGACGCTCCAGTTGACTCGCGGTGGATAGGGTTAGGTCCGGTCGGGGACGGCGGCGGCGATACAACGACGGGCATTCCGACGTTCGCGGGGGCGTCGCGTGCGATCCACGGCTAGCTCGCCCGGGGGGTATCGACGCGGGGGTGACCGGAGACGAGGTTGTGGGCTGTTTATCGCGATGGGCGACGCGCGCCGCCGATAGGCGGCAAGAAGGTAAAAAGCCCGCACGGGAGAAGGCCACGGTGTTTTTTTCACTTACTTTCGAAGGCCTGCAGAAACAGCTCGTGGTCGGCCTGGATTTGATCAATACGAGGTCCCTTCTGCCCATCGAGATCCTTCTCCCGCTTCTTCGGCGGCATTTTCGCGCGGTCCTCCGTGCACGACAAGCTTCCCCCCGCGATAACTCCAACTTCTCTCTCTCTCGGTTGCGCGAAAGTTGCGACGCGACAACGACAACACCCGCCCCGCGCGAAACCTGCGGCGCTGCGGCGCTTCGGTGGCCCCCACCTCCCTATCAGAAACGACTAACGCGCTCCCTCGCGGCGCGCCATATTTCCGTAGACCATAGCCAAGAAGACTAGAGACCAGGGGCTCGATTCTTGAAACTATTCGAAGGAGAAACGTGTACGAAAATTCTGCTCTTACAGAAAAGTTGCAAGTTGATTGGCTATTCGAATAGCTTTGACCAATCGACTTCCAACTTTTCTGTCGGAGCAGAATTTTCGTATACGTTTCTTCTTCGAATGAATTCAAGAATCGAGCCCCAGGGGCTCGATTCTTGAATTTGTTTGAAGGAGAAACGTGTGCGATAATTCTGCTCTTAGGGTACTATTACATTTGTCGTACGACAAA
>NW_011967021.1:64310-73388 GCF_000949405.1 Vollenhovia emeryi | reverse complement strand
TCAGAAGTCGGAACTATGGCCTAGTTTACATCGTGCACTTGATACGCGTATCAAGTAGTGTATTTGAGCTGATCAGCCAATTATTAAACTGATTTACTAGTTATTTACTATTTGATACGCGTACCAAGTGATCGATGTAAACTAGGCCTATATGTCGGTCCTTTTTCTTCTACCCAGAAAGGAAAAGGATCTGCTTGCGTCATTGCCTTACGTTCTCGACTGTGATTGGTCGATTTTCTTATGCTTACGTTTTACGTCCTTACGGAATTTTACCCCTGGTCCACAATCTTGCTTTAAGTAAGTTGTAAGCCTTAAGCCGTAAGAAATTAACCAATCACAGGTGAGAGTGAGGGGAATAAATGCCTGCGATTGGTTAATTTCTTACGGCTTAAGGCTTACAACTTACTTAAAGCAAGATTGTGGACCAGGGGTTATGTGTGAAGGCCTTAAGCGCTTACGGACTTCTGTAAGCCGTAGACTTAGGCTGGTATTACATTTGTCGTACGACAAAGTTTTTAAGCGTATTGATTGGCTGAAGGATAGTAAAATTCTCGAGTATCTAGAAACTTTCTATTCAGCGGCCAATCGACACGCTTGAAAAATTTGTCGTACGACAAATGTAATAGTACCCTAACGACTAACATCTCATTGTAGACCGGGCCTTACGCTTACGTTTTACGTCCTTACGGAATTTTATGTGTGAAAGCCTTTATGGATGGTTGTCTGTCATCAGCCGTAGTTCCAAGTCTATTTTACCATTTGAATAGGTTAGGAATCAAACGGAAATCAACGGAAGGCAAAGCCAATCCACGGGGACGTTGATCGGAAAGTAACTAGGCATTCTTACGAAGTACGAATGTTCAACGTGTCAGTTCAACGTGTAAAAAATTCCGGGAAAGGTGCGTACCTTTCAATAAGCACTTTTCCGAAAGCTAGTCGGCTGCTTTCTGCTTCACGCGTTATAACTTTTAACGTTTCCTCGTTAAGATTCTCGCAACAAGCCTCCTGATCCCCCAGGTAGTTTGTCAAAACCTGCGCAGTTGATTGTCACAAATGTCAATATGACATGTGTACAAACGAATGCAGTATGTAATTGAAAAATACTTTCCATCTTTACTGCATTTGTCACAAACTGAAAACAACTTTCCGTATTGTGAGACACTTGTATATCGCGAGATACTTCTTGCTGCCTCTCGTTAGTTTACTTTTTCCTCTGCAGATTATGAATTGTACACTGCTTCTTATTACTTTCATTCTTAACAATTGATTGTACCACTCGATAGTGATTAATAATCCGTACCTAGATGAATCTTACACGGCAATCTATTCACGGCTTTGGAGTCAAATCGTGTGTTGTGCGTACGTTTGCGAGAGACTGGAGAGGAAGATGAAACATTTTGTTTTAATTAACACACATCTTTTGTAATTCCAGAAAAATGTAGCTTATGAAAAAGTACCTACAAGTTGTCTGAAAAAAGTTGGAAGGACCTTAGCAACATGAACAAGACTTCGCAAAGTCGGTATACCATTAATGTTACATATAACTGACAGAGAGCAGATGAGCACTGCAGATGTGTGTATTGCAGGAACTGGGCAAACGTTGAAGTACGTGAGCCTGGTTACTCTGACACTTCAAAATGCCATGGTTGGCCTCAGCATGCGATACTCGCGTACCAGAGCAGGGGATATGTTCCTCTCTTCCACTGGTAAACCGCGTTACAATCGCTATTACCATTTTGATCCAACGTGGAAGATCCTTATCATTTGTATAATGTTCTTTATATAATTTCTCTCCTAGCTGTCGTGATGGCTGAAGCAGTCAAGTTGCTTACTTGCCTTGTATTGGTGTACGTCGAAGAAGGAAACTTTGAGAAATTTTACAAAGCATTACACACGACAATCGTGAAGCAGCCTATCGACACCTTGAAAGTCTGCGTGCCATCCCTGCTGTATATTATTCAGAACAATTTACTTTATGTCTCCGCGTCCAATCTGGATGCGGCTACGCATCAGGTGAGATGTGTTCTGCTAAACGCCTTGTCCACTTCTGAAATATGTAGAGGAATAATAGAAATTAATGGATATTTATCAATGTACGCAGCAGATTTATAAGGATACTATATGTATTTGAAATTAGCGTTTTATGTATTTCCCAGGTTACGTATCAGTTGAAAATTTTGACGACCGCCTTCTTCGCGGTGACGATACTACGAAGATCCCTACACTCTACTCAGTGGGGCGCTCTCGTGCTCCTGGTCGTAGGGGTGGTCCTGGTGCAGTTGGCGCAGAGCATGAAGGCGCCGCTGCCCTCGGGCATTGAACAAAACCACTGGTTGGGCTTCTCCGCCGCTCTGAGCGCATGTTTCCTGTCCGGTTTCGCGGGAATTTACTTTGAGAAGATACTCAAGGGCTCTGACATCTCCGTGTGGATGCGAAACGTGCAGCTGAGCGTGCTGTCCATACCGTTCGGCCTAGGCACGTGCTTCCTACACGACGGCAGCGTCATACGCAAGCAGGGCTTCTTCTTCGGTTACGACCTGTTCATTTGCTACCTGGTAGTCCTGCAAGCGGGCGGCGGGCTGATCGTGGCCATGGTGGTCAAATACGCTGACAACATACTGAAAGGATTTGCCACATCCCTGGCAATCATAATCTCCTGCATAGCCTCCGTTTACCTATTCGACTTTCATCTATCGTTCCAGTTCACTCTAGGCGCGTTCCTCGTAATCTGCTCCATTTTCCTCTACAGCCATCAGCCGAAGACCGTGTCCCTCGATAAGCATACGTCTGCTGAGAAAGTCTGATAGTGGTGGAAATACGGGAGTATTTTCAGCGTTCAACGAGGTAATACTTCTTAAGTTTTCCACGAATTCTTATTAAACAATATTACATTGATGATACGGACTTTTTTAAAGACTTGTCAAGAGTAGATGCAATTTAAATATTAACAAAGATAATGCATTTAAATAGAAAGAAGTTATATTTATAGAGATTTAGCAAATGCTATTTTTGAAAAAAAAATCTGCGAGATCGATGGTAAGTCTTCTAAAAAGGAACAAGAGAATTGTTGCGTTGTACATACGAAAGAGTCACGAGTGCAATCATGTTTTTATATCCGACTCTGGTTCTGAATTGTCTTGTGATAATCGAGATCAAGAAGCTAAGAAACAAAACATATAGTGACACTAGATCGAAATTACGCACCGTAATGGTTTGATCTGTTCGTTGTAGATATAAACGACACTATTTCGAACTTATTTTTATATAGCTGCAAAACGCATTTCCATACGTTCGATCAAAAGTGTATCGATAGGCCAGTAAGTTACTATACTCGCACTATGTACTTAATTTAATTAGATTTTAATAAAATACAGTTTTTACGATAATTTTTCCGTACAATGTCGTTTCGTTTTTCCTTCAGGAAACACGCTTTAAAAATAAGTACTTGCTTCAAATAATTACAGGTAAACAAAACTTTATTCCCATTTGCAATATGAAAACAAAAACTGAAAAGACAATGGTAAAATTACGTCGCCAAGTTTCACGTCACAACAAAATACAATACGCTACTTCATTTTGGTTTCCGTAATTAGATCAAGTTTCGTTTAATTGATTCATCTCGCCGATCGAGTTCAGTTACACCAATGAACCGCCTAGGAAGGTCATTTGTCATTGCGTTTGTGTGAATCGAACAGCTTCAGTGCTCATTTCATCTCGCGTTCCGAGTTGAAAAGTCGCTTCGTATCTCGCGCGCATTTTCAGATCTCGCTTTCCGGCGCGAGTCGGCGGGCAATTGGCCGACCTACCGCCAAGGTCGCGATGTTTCATTGGACGAGACCCTTTCCCTCGCGCGTGCCGATTGGATGTCTCTCGGGCCTCCCTGGAAACTCCCTATCGATCGGCCAATCGCCGCGCTCGACAGCGACACTGCGAGATATCGCACACAGTGCTCACGGAGCGTCCGCGTGAGTAACACGTCGAAATCGGTTCATCTCCACACGTGCACACGCATAAATACACACGGCGACCATGAGCGAACCTCAGTCAAAGGAAGCGAAGATGAGCTCGTTAAGCCAGCTGAAGAAACTCACCACGGTGGTCGCAGACACCGGCGAATTTGAAGGTAAATGAAATTCGAATTCGATTGCTGGCCGTCGGCAGTCGGTCATGCGGCAGGATAAGACGTTGGGGAGGGGGGGGGGGGGCTTACTGCGCTTGCATTTTTTGTCGAGCTAGTCAACCGACCACGTAATCACAGACGTAATCTCTTCGAATAATTGGCTGCATTCAGCAGAAAAAGCTGCTTTACAACTGTTGTAAAGTTCATGAATCTGATTCGCGTATGCTCTTAAATTCACTCAAGATGAAGAGAATACGCCAATCAGATTCACGAATTTTACAGCAGTTGCAAAGCAGCTTTTTCTGCTGAACGCAGCCAAGGATTACGGCTGCGGTCAAGCAGCCGCTACAAATGCTTCGAAGCGGTTCTCTTCTCTTTCTATCTTTATTAAAATAAAAGAGAGGAAAAATACTTTGAAACATACTACAATTTTAACTTAGGTCCTTAAGATATAAAATCTATTAGAAAATGAAGAGGCCGTTTAAGACCGGGCATAGGTGTAAGTAGCCAATTAAATTGGATGAGACCCTTTCCCTCGCGCGTGCTGTTATAAGACTGGTATGTAACTGGCGCGCAGGATAAGTTGGAAAGAATACGGTATATGGATTCACTTATTAATTTAATTGGCTACTTACACCTATGCCCGGTCCTGAAATATTTTTAGTGATAGCCTGACCACAGCCTACGAGGTTCGTGCTTCTTTTCCGCCTGATTGTTCCAAATAGCGTTTTCGACTGACTGGAACTGACATGGGTTTTAGCGCTCCCGGAGCGATTAACCCGAAGATACTAGGAACATATCTTCGACCGAAAATGGGTTATGAACCTGGGTTAGGTTCTAGTTACAATATTCTTGTCAATTTTATGATAAAATCGAAAAGTTTATTGGTACACTTACACGTTATTATCGTCAAAGAATACTTTGTTCCACAATAAACACGCACGTATAACCTGATTGTAATCTAACGTAGCTTCTTAGCACTGATGGATCAATTCGCAATGGTATGGGTCGAACATGGGTTGCATTTAGGTTATTTGTCTAGTAACCTAAAACAAAACTCGTGACGTCATTAATCGCTCCCGGAGCGATTAATCCTGGTCCAGTCGAAAACGCTAAAAGATATACGAGAGAGTTTATTTGTATTTCTTGTATACATTTCGATATCGTCGCCGTAATACGTTCCCGCGAGACAACCCTAGTGGGAAAAAATGTGTACAATTAACTACAAAAATTGACTTAAAATAGCAATTTGTAGAAACTTTTATATCTTCGTTGAAACATTAATTTTATTGTAAAATATCTACGAAATAGTATCACAAATTACAATGTTCTCAAATCAAGAAATTATTGCAAATAGTAGGTATAAAAATGTACAATTTTGTAAAAATTAGTACAAAACTTTACTAGTTTTGAAAATTTGAGAATCAACAAAATCCTAAAGAATTAAAACATCTGCTCACTTGTAGAATATTACAAAAATGTACAAAAGTGTTTCAATTATAGCATTTTTATGTTAATTTTTATAACATTTTATAGTTTTGTAAAATTTTGTAAAATTATTTCCAGCAGGGAATCACAATTACTGTGAAGATTTAATGGGAGGGTATCATGATTTCTATTCGGAATGAAGAGTATATTTGTTTTTGAAATTGTTAGTTCCGAACGTATTTACAAGCAAAACTCGTTTAAAAAGAAAGAAACAATACGCGCTTGCTTGCGTGTAAACTAGATTTCAGCGCTTATCAATAATGAGACTCGATGTATAAGCCCGGGTCTACAATAGGTGTAGTAAGCCTTAAGCCGTAAAAAATTGACCAGTCACAGTCTAAAGTGAGGAGAATAATCGCTTGTGATTGATCAATTTCTTACGGCTTAAGGCTTACTGCACTTATTGTAGACCCAGGCTAATAAATAGACTGCGGATATTTATGCAAAAACATATAACTGAATATTTTGCATAAATCGAACATATTATTTGCATAAAATGCATTTTTGCATAAATTTTACATATTCTTTTTTTATTTTTTTTATTTAATTTTTATTTAAAACAATTTTATTTAATAAAAATTTATTTTATTTAATAAAAAAAATTTAATTAATATTTTAATATCTTCAGTAAAAAAAATATTTCTGAAAACTCCGCTTCGTATAGAAGAATACCGAGCAAAATTGATAAATTTTCCATTACCACTTGATACTACCAATTTTGACAAGATGGGGAACGTGGCTTGAAGCTGCACTTTTTTAGGCAGATAATTTAGCCGGTATTCGAGAAGTATGCATTAATTTTTTTATCCAATAATTAAAAATATAATTCAACTTAATAAAATAAAATTTTGATTTAATCACAGGTTATTGAGTCTTTCAATTCAGAATATGCTATGTCTATTATTTCAGCGAAGAATGTGCTTCAAAATCCACAGCTTGTCAAAGATTTGTTATATTAAAACACATTTCAAAAATCTTCCAACAGTAATGACAAAACTGGAATCAGTATATAGGATTACCTTTAACCGAATCGATTGAAATAGTAAGGTCGTGTATTGAAAATTTCAAAGCGATTCCAGGATCTTGTGGACAAATAGTTTCAGAACAAATACAACAGATTCTAAATAAAAATCCTGGTGTATTTATTATGTATGTTTTGCTTATGTATAAAATATCCTTCATTTTCAAGATTGCTAATCATTAATTACATATAAAATTTTGTAAATAAGGTGCATATTATCTGTATTTATTTTGCATATCTCAATATGCAACTATTAAATAATTTAAAATCGTTAGTTCAGTAAGGATCTTTTGTTATTATTACCCAAATCCAAAAAAATGTTACTGCATAAAAATCCGCAGTCTAATAATAAATAATGCGTACCATAGATCGATGTCATTGTCGTTATAATGTTTCATTATTCGCCGACATTGTTTTGATCCTCTTGTCCGACTCGAGTATTATTCATTATCTTGGCATTAATAGTGAATAGTAAAACTACTGTTAAATATATTTAATAGTAAAATTTCAAAAAATTCATAACATTTTTTGAAACGCCGTGTTGTCCCACGATTACATAATTTTCAAGATAAATTTTATAAGATAATTCTTTTCGTGTAGTAACGTCCAGTAATGCCGCAAATCTGTACACCACAGTGCCCTCAACGATTTACCCCTCGAAAGGACTATTGAAACTTGCGTGACTCCGGATATTTTTCGTTTCGTCGTCCAATTCAAGCGTTAGTTAATATCTTGGCATGCTGACGCTTGACGCTGGATTCGAGCGTCAAACCCAGATAGCACATGGACGTCCATAGGATGTCCGATGGACGGCCGCATCTGGACATTCGGTCGTCCACAGTACGTCCACTTAAGGTCCGTCGGATGTCCATCGGACGTTCATAGGGTATCCAAAATGCACTACTTTGAACATCCCTAAGACGTCCAAAATACATTCGACTTTGGATCTATTTTGGACCTGTTTTGGACCTATAACGGACGTGTTTTTGATAATTGTGTACCTATATTTTGGATAGAATTTTTAATAATTAAATATTAATTACACAATTTATTACATTATATTGTATTTATATCTTGTCATACTTAGTATATTATATATTTATATTAAATATACAGGGTGGACCATTTTAACCTTTAATGGAGAATAACTCGACCGGTAAGCGAAATAATAAAAAAAGTTTTATACAAAAGTTGTTTGGTTTCGAGGGGGCCATAAGATGATACCATTGGTTTGACATTAAGGTAAGATGATAAAAAATGAATATTTGACAAGATATTTTGTAATTTATGTCAAAATATTGGAACTTTCAAACCTTAATAACCCAAAAAGTTCTTAATAAAAATACTTTATTATAGCGTTTTTGAAAGCTCTCGAGGTCAGCTACAAGAATATGTAATAAAAAATAAGGGACGCCATTTTAAAAAATTGGTGTGACCTTTATGTGACCTTCAAATAATTCTTCAAGGTCAAACCAATGGTACCATCTTATGGCCCCCTCGAAACGAAACAACTTTTGTATAAAACTTTTTGTATTATTTCGCTTACCGGTCGAGTTATTCTCCATTAAAGGTTAAAATGGTCCACCCTGTATATTTAGGTTAGATATTTATCTCTGTTATATTAATTTTAATACCTATTTTATTAATTTTTGTTTTATTTTACTGATTTATATTGTTTTAACATGGTGTATAGCAAAATCAAGTTCTATGTTTCCCTGATTTTTCCAGGTTTTCTAGACTTTTTCCAGCATTTTAATTTTTACTAGTTTTCAGCGGGGTAGATTTACAAAAATCAACAGAAAGTAATAATTTAATTTGTTAAATTGATCTAAAAAAATGAAATTATTACTTATTATTGTTAATCTTTGTAATTGTTAAAGCATATACTCCCCGTATATGAATATTATTAATATAATATAAAAAATAATAAAGTATCTAGTTTGTATAAATATTCAGTTTAGTTGGCGCCATTTGATAATATCATTACTTTTGTAGAGAAGATACTTTGGAGGGGGAGGGGGAGAAAATAAAACCTTTTTTTGTAAAAGATATCTAAATAATTAAATTATATAATTCTTGATTGGATGACGCTTATACTTGGCGTCTTTTTAAACCTTTTTTTATCCAAAGAGGTTATTTTTTAAGGTTAAAATAAAACACGCGTTCGCTTACGTATCGTCGTAATGACAATATAACCCTGTGTTACGATGCGTTGATTAACGATAACGTCGATTCTTCGTTCACCAAAACGTGCGCAAGCTCGATTCGTTTTTATAGCGATTTCACGCGGGTTCTGCGTAAAATCACGTTCGTGAAAAATCGAACGATGTTGGATAGATCTATCTGTCCAACTGATAAACGGATATCAGTGTACGCACGAAATGCCGCGACCCCGGCTTGTTGAACAGTGACCTGTAATGACTCCTGCCCACTGGACGCGGTAACGTTG
>NW_011967021.1:57273-63989 GCF_000949405.1 Vollenhovia emeryi | reverse complement strand
CCGCGTCCAGTGGGCAGGAGCCATAAGAGTAGAATACTTATCGCGCCTATCCTTTTGATAGAGACGGATTGAACGGATTGTTTAAATCATAACGGACTAAATAATAGCGGATAACAACGATTAAGTAGCAACGGATACAAATGTGGATATAATAATCGAAATAAAATGGAAGTAATCGCGAACACTGCAAACGCGACGAGTAAATATTTATAATATTAATTATTGTATAATTATTCTCCCTACAGCTATGAAACAATTTAAGCCCACGGATGCAACGACAAATCCCTCGTTGATCCTCGCTGCCGCAACTCATAAGAAGTACGCTCACTTATTTGAGCAAGCCGCGGAATATGGCAAAAAATGCGGGTCGTAAGTATATATATTTATTATAACACGACTTAATCTCTTAAACCTTCTAGCGATGTACTGAAAATTAAATCGTTTAATATTAAGAAGATTAATAGGATTAATAAGATTAAATAAAGAGTGGTTTAATATATTAACAGAGAAAAGTCCCCCTATTATGAGTAGGTCCCGGATGTTCGGGCGATTTCTCGGCTCGTGCGCGGGGCACCGCTGCGTGTGAGTGAGTCGAGTGCACACTGAAGTGAGATAGCAACATTTGTCGAAGAGACCCGACGACCGCCAATCGATCTATCCGAATTGACGAGCGCACGACTTGACGATTGGCTGAATGTAAAGAAAGCTCGAAGAGAAAGATTGAAAGGAAGAAGATGAGAATCCTTCTCTTCGAGCTTTCTTTACATTCAGCCAATCGTCAAGTCGTGCGCTCGTCAATTCGGATAGATCGGTTGGCGGTCGTCGGGTCTCTTCGACAAATGTTTAAGTGGAAAATTGATTGTTAGATCGTATAATTCAATTTGAACGTTGAAAACCTGTTATCTCGTATTAGAATTCTATTTCATAATAGAGGACTTTCCTCTAATTATGCATGACATTTTAAATTTTATTTAACGTAGAGATTCTCTTTTTTCAGTACTTTGGACGAGCAGGTTGAGCATGCCCTCGATATGATATGTGTATTCTTCGGCAAAGAGATCTTGGGTATAATACCCGGGAGAGTTTCCACCGAGGTGGACGCCAGATTGTCCTTCAATAGGGAGGCCAGTGTCAAAAAGGCGAAAAAATTGGTCACTATGTACGAGAAGCTCGGAATAAGCAAGGAGCGCATCTTGATCAAGCTCGCGGCGACATGGGAAGGCATCCAAGCGGCGCAGTAAATAAGAATTAAAATGTGCATCTTATACTCGATTAATGAACATACCCCGTTAATCGTCGATAAATCTTTTTTTTCTTAGAGAGTTGGAAATAAAACATGGAATCCACTGCAATATGACGCTGTTGTTCTCCTTTGCCCAGGCCGTTGCTTGCGCGGAGGCTAAAGTTACTCTCATTTCACCGTTCGTTGGTCGAATCCTCGACTGGTGAGTGTCTCGATCTCATTTGCTTGCTAATTTGTGTAAGAGTAAAGATAAGAAGTCTTGTTTAGGTACGTGACAAATACAGATAAAAAGTTTTACAAGGCTAAGGAGGACCCTGGTGTTGTTTCCGTGAAGAAGATTTACAATTATTATAAGAAATTTGATTATAAAACAGTCGTGATGGGTGCCTCGTTCAGAAACGCCGGTACGTATCTCGATTAATATTTATACAATGTATAATTTTATAGTTTTATATTGTAAACTATTATTTAAACAAATTGTAAAATACAGGATGCAGAAATATTATTATTCAGTTAACTTTATTATTCTTTTGCTTGAACTTTTGATAACTAGATGAAATTATGGAACTCGCCGGCTGCGATTTGCTCACCATAAGTCCCAAGCTATTGGAAGAATTGGACAACAGCGACAAGCCCGTGCACAGGGTTCTGAGTGTGGAATCGGCGAAGGAGTGCGACCTTAAGAAGATTAGCGTAAACGAGGCCGAATTTAGATGGCTTTTAAACGAGGACCAAATGGCGATCGAGAAGTTGAGCGACGGCATTCGCAAATTCGCCGCTGATGCACGCAAGCTCGAACAGTTGCTGCGAGAAAAAATTGAGGAGTTAAACGAACAGAGTTTGAACGATAGTAGGGCATGTTCGATGATACGTTAAAAGACCGGCTACAATAGGTAAAAACCTGGCACAAGGAGTAAGGAAGTAAACAAATTTTATTTCTTGCTTCTACCCATACGGAGCACAAAACTTGCAGTTACATTGCAACAATGTAACGGCAAGTTTTGTGCTGTATGGGTATTTTAGCTCTCACTCTTGACAAATCAGAGCGCAGTCGATCAGTGCTACAAGTATTTTAAAAATTGTGCCTGCATTTTAACTTTCTTATACCGAGAGGTAAAGGTTATTGTTCTTTTACTTTTTACTGCTTACTTGCAATGTAGACGGTCCTTTAGATATGTACAGCGACATAATAATTTGCAAGGACATAATATATCGAGTGTACCAATACATTCCTGTTATTCACATACCTGTAAAATAATTATTTTTAATAATTGTGAAAAAGTGTTAAAGAAGGAAAATCTGTGTATTTTTAAAAATGCAAGATTTATATTTCAAGAATGCAAAGACAGATGTTAAATAAAGGCAAGTAGAGAAATTTTTAAGAGAGAAAAAGTATAATTGTCAAAATTTCACAAATTATTACCCTATGTACCTTTTATACATGTTGATTTAACTTAAAAAATAACCTTTTTTAATAAAAAAAGGTTTAAAAAGACGCCAAGTATAAGCGTCATCCAATCAAGAATTATATAATTTAATTATTTGGATATCTTACTAAAAAAAGGTTTTATTTCCCCCTCCCCCCTCCAAGTATCTTCTCTACAAAAGTAATGATATCATCAAATGGCGCCAACTAAACTGAATATTTATACAAACTAGGTACTTTATTATTTTTTATAAAATGTTATAGCCAAACAACCGAGTGTAAAATTTTATCGGAAGAAATAAAGGAAATAATATTAATGAGACAAATTTTAAATACTTACCATATTCCATAAAAATTTAATGCAAATAAATTTAACACAAATAAATATTTTATTAAAAGGTCGCCTTTTCTAATTTAATTGTAGGATACATATCGATCCTGATTCATCACACGCGGTTCTAGCTAGCTTATACTTAGCGCGAGACACTACCGTGTCTCGTGATATTTCTTAGTTATCATTTGAAACGCACTTACTAGCAAATATACCAATGCCTCTATATGATACGTTCGACGCGCGAGTAATCTCATAATTATTCGATTATGCCAAG
This sequence comes from Vollenhovia emeryi, assembly GCF_000949405.1. Taxonomy (NCBI): domain Eukaryota; kingdom Metazoa; phylum Arthropoda; class Insecta; order Hymenoptera; family Formicidae; genus Vollenhovia; species Vollenhovia emeryi. Next base: position 60,712 of record NW_011967021.1, on the reverse strand, counting down.
ATAAGCGCGAGTAGCAAAGCCGTACCTTTTCAAATACTCGAACTTGTGTGACGTGCCGTCGAGTGGCCGCCATCACCCTTGTGTCATTCGATTTAACCGCAAAAGAGTGCAGGAGGAGTGCAGGTGACGAAGATAAACGAATGCGCGCCGTGAATACAAGCGTATACCGCGCAAACACATAGACAACTGACATTGTGCAGAGGTGGCGATTTAATGAAGTCACATGAAAGACGAGCTCCTCAAAGAGAGCTACGATTCTCTGCGAGCGTCACTTTCGTCGCCGTACTCGCGACCCTCGTGACGTTAAGAATCTCGTTTCTCTCGGCGCTCTCGGCGGGTGCAGACAGGTTCAAGCCGGGTGTGCACCTCGCGCCTAGCACCGCCCCCGGGCGCTGCTCCGCCAATCACCGCGGCTCGACGCTATGACAACCGGGGACGGGCTCACGCGCCTCGCGCGCATCGCATCGCGCGGCAGACCGGACCGGGCAGACAGGCAGACGTCGTCCGGCCGTGCAGCGCGACGGACGTGTCCGGATATCTTTGAGCGTCGCCGCGAACTCGACGTAGTACTCCCGCGTCTCGCGGACCGTGTCGGTTGTGCGACTCCTCTCGCGCCGCTCTTTCTCCCTCTTGTCTCGCGTTGACGCGCGAATCGGTGCAACACGGAAGCGCCTTCGGTCACGAGAACGACGCCGCAGCCTGACGGCGAGTGCGGTGGCTCGCGTCCGTGGAGAAATTTCATCCCCTTCGCGAGTCGGGTCGTGCTCCCGCGACCCACAGCGTCGGCAGAGGTTAGTACCGTGCGACGCGAGATTCAAATTGGATCGGATCATTCGCGCGCGCCGTCGCGTGCGAAATTGCGACGTCCTTTTACCCGGCCCGTCGGTCGCCTCTCGGCCGCGCGGGATAACAGCGCGCCCGCCTTCCGTCGAGGCGCGAACCGCGACCCCGGCGGAAATTGAAACGAAATCAAAATTCGCTCTCTCGCGCGCGCGGAACTCCGCGCGACGCGGGCGAGCGTCTTACTTTTCGGCGCTTTCCAGCAACGTATACAGGCGACACTGTGCGACACAGCGAATCGTTTTACCTTTGTTGTTTGCCATTACTGAACGAGGATGAAATAATTCTCCGTGTAAAGTCAGCGGCATTCGACGCTTTTTTCCTGCTAGGTTGGTTGCGATCTAGTAAATTACTATAATTGCATCACTCAGCATCTAGGATTTCTAGTAATTTACTAATTCGCAAGCAATCCAGTAAGAAAAATAGCATCGTGTGCCGCTGGCTTTACACTGCTTTACACTCTGTGTCAATCTGTCTCTTACGGGAAAGCACCCTTTATTTGAAAAAGGAAGAATTGCGGCGTGAATAAATTTACATCAGTTTGCAGGTTTCATTTAATTTTTGCATTCTTTGCTTTAGGCTCGGCATACAAGGGCCTAGTTTATACCGATGGTTTGATGCGTGTATCAAACAATAAATAACTAGTAAATAGGTTTGTCATTGGCTGATTAGCTGAAATACACCATTTGATACGCGTATCAAATGACCGGTGTAAACTAGGCCAATGAGTCGTTAAAAGTATACGTCGGAACTATATGTCGGCCCTTTTTCTTTCACCCAGAAAGAAAAAGGATTGACATATCGATTGATCTCTTTCGCAAGGTCGTATCTGAACTTTACACAATTTCCCGTTTTTCTGTTTAAACACTTATCCCAGTCTGAAATGAGTGTCTAAGCAGAAAAACCGAAAATTGCGTAAAATCGAGATACGACCTTGCAAAAGAGATCAGCCAATATAGTGCCGGGTCTTAATTGCCTTGCGTCTACACGGTGAGAATTTTCTTTTACAATTTATCCTGCAAATCGTGGGACAACATGGCATTTTGAACAACTTTGTGACAGTTTTTCGAAATTTTACCATGTATTTTATTAGTAATTATACTTAGTACACATTTTACTAATAAAACGTACACGGAAAAAATTTACCCTGAAAATTACGTGATCGTGGGACAACATGGCGTTTTGAAGAATTTTACGAGTCCCTCGACATTTTATTAGTAAAATGTATACTAAATATATTTACTAGTGAAATGTATGACAAAATTTCAAAAACTCTCATAACAGTCTTCGAAATGCTACATTGTCCCACAATTACATGATTTTCAGGGTAAAGAGTTTGATGGCATTTTGAAGGCAGGATAAAGTTGAAAAGAAAATTCTCTCCGTGTACGGTAAAATTTCAAAAAACTCATAGAATTCTTCGAAATGCCGCGTTGTCCCACGATCACATAATTTTCAGAACAAATTTTAAGAGAAAATTCTCTCCGTGTAGAAACATTCGGTTTTATAGGAGCAACTCAAAACGCTTAAAAGAATTCGTCGACAACGTACAATTGTACAACGTATAATGTACAATATATCAACTTGCACAAATGTTTTTAACGCGCTTATTGGCTACAAAATAGAGTGTTTCTAAACGCAAAGAGCACATTGTAGATTAGGCTTTAGTACCGTCGAAACGTCCACAATGTTTCGTCTACTATTTCGTACTATGGACGGTAAACTACGAATGCATTTAGCAGAATCCGAGGCAGAATCGTTCGTGCCCTGGCCTTCCTAGACCCGGTTTTACATTTTCTGGTTAACTGTTAACCAGAAGTTAGACGATTCTCCATCTTTTTCTATGCTTTTACTTGAGAAGAGGCAGAGAGTTGACTAACCTTTGGTCAACAATTAACCAGAAAATGAAAAACCGGGCCTTAAACCCGATCTACAATGTGTTCTTTGCCCCTGGAAACACTTTATTTTGTAGCCAATAAACACGTTTAAAAAATCTGCGTGTTGATTAACTGTATATTATACATCGCACAATCGTGCATTGTCGACAAATTTTTTAAGCATATCGATTTGCCCTACAAAATATAATGTTTCTCGTTGCGAAAGACACAGTGTAGATTAAACTAGGCCCAAATTCTGAATCCACTTTTAAAAGATCCCCTTAACCAATAAGGATCCTTCAAAATCAACTTTAGTGGCACTTTTAGCGACAAGAGGGGATTCAGAATACGGATCTTATTTCTTTCCCGTATTATTTTGATGAAAGTTTTTAATGAATCTGTTTGATTTGTTTTGAGAATGAGAACAGATTAGACTTTGGAGTGTTTTCGCGAGTATAATTCGTGTGAACGATGTCGCGTGCAACGAAGCTGTCGAAATCGATCCCCAGCCGCCGCGCGCCGGTTCGCCACGACGATTAGAGTGACTCATTCGTCTCGCGCTTCTACTTCCGGCTTGATTCGTCAACCAGCGAATTTCTCGGACAAGCTCGGTCGCGCCCGAGGAGTGGGACTTTCGGTCTGTTCGCAAATATAATGCGCGAGAAATTGCCTGGGAAAAGTCCCGGGAGATACAATTGTAATAGAAGACTTACAATTAGGGG
>NW_011967021.1:48261-57108 GCF_000949405.1 Vollenhovia emeryi | reverse complement strand
GGGGGGGGGGAGATGGAAAGAAAACTCGCCTGGCGGGGAGGACCATTAAGCCTGATCTACAACGTGCTCTTTGATTAGAAACGTTCTGTTTCGTATATGCAGATCAGCGGAGAAATTTCTCAGCAATGTGCATTCATTTTTAAACGTATTTACTGGCTGCAAACTAGAATGTTGCAAGACGCAAAGAGTATATCGTGTGATCGGGCTTCAAGCCTAATCTACAACCATATACTAGTTCTAGTAGGTCACTCCGCCGGCCCCTTTGATCTTTGCGATCCCGATCACGTGGTATTCCGCCATACATCCAGGCAGGATCCAGCGACGTGTGTGTGTATACGTACACAGTAAAAAATCGTGTGTTTAAATGTTAAAATTTTCTTGTGTTACCAAGATTTGATTCTTATTTCAATGTAAAATTAGCATAAAACAGATATGTTATTATTTTCGTAACACTTTTATCTGTTATATTTATGTTAACATAATAACTTGACACTTTATGTATGTCATATTTAAAAATTGAATATTATTTTGAATTCTTTTAACACAACTATTTCACAAAATCAACCAACACATGTAATATCGACATTTCTTAAAAATTATTTAAACTATTCTAATTTGTAACCATTCATTTACTTATCCTATCTGTTTTTGTTACATCACACTTAAGGTTAAAAGAACATAAACATAAATGTGAAGTATAGTGTTAATTAATTAACATTTATAATTTGTAAAAAAATAACACACGCGATGAATGTTATTTTAACTTAAAATTTAGAGCGGACCTTTTGGGACCTGTGAAAAATGTTAACATCAACATTTTATTTTTTTACTGTGTACTTGTCAAAGCCACACTACCACACATACAACTCTTCTTTCATTGGTCTGCCCAGAGCAATGTCGGATGCGTAGAAGGGATCGACGCAAAACAAAACAAATGACGGAGTGGACCTACCAGTTATACTATGCTACAATGTGCTCTTTCCGTCTAGAAACATTCTATTTTGTAGTCGAAAAATACTTGAAAAATTTGTGCAAGTTGATAAATTGTACATTACACAATTGTACATACATTGTCGGCAAAGGTTTCAAGCGTTTTAATTTGTTTATATAAAATGGAGCGTTTCTAGAAACAGAGAGCACATTGTAGATCAGGTTTTACCGAGGCGCCGGAGGCATTATACGAAATTTTTAGCTCTATCATCGAAGATCGATGCAGCCTCTCTTCCTCTCCTCCGTATCGTTTCGATTAAAGTTTCCCCGTCCGTCGCGTTGAATTTCATCCGCGCGGATTATCTCTTCGACGCTCGGGGAAACGACTCGAGAGTCGAGGTTCTTTTGAGATGAATCATGAAGAAAAAACGCGCTGAGAGAGCGCCCGGTAAAATATTCCCATCGTTAGTTCGCCGCACGAAAGGCGCTTCCAATCGCGTTTCTCTTTTCGACGTTTTAACACAATAACGCATGGTAACGCGCACGGAGAGCAACGATAATATCGCGACTCATTCTGGAATCGAGTGGAAGATTTTGCGCTCTTTTCTTTCCCGTCTGGAAAAATGGAAAAAGTGAACCACGTCGACGGAGTATCGGGATTTCACCGCGACGATCCCCGTGGCTTCCGACGTTTCGACAGCCTGTCGTAATCGGAGACATTAAGTCCCAGTCTACAATAGAGATTTAAGCCTTAAGCCTTAAGAAATTGACTAATCACAGTCGCGCATTCTACTCATACTTGACCGTGATTGGCCAATTTCTTAAAGCTTAGGGCTTAAATCATCTATTGTAGACTGGGACTAAAAGGCGATCGTTTTCCTTCCCCCCGCCGGCGGTTTTTCCATATCACCATTTTCGTCCGGTGGCTTCGAGTCTCATTTATACTATGAGTCGACTTAATTTAGCTTAAAAAAAATAAATTCATTTCGATGTCTCACGTCGAAATAGAAACATTGGACTTTTGGATAACGTCGCGATGCACGGAGAGAATTTTCTCTCAAAATTTACCCCGAAAATCATATGATCGTCAGCATTTTCAAGAACTTTATGAGAGCTTTTTGAAATTTTACCATACATTTCGCTAGTAATTATACTTAAAATTAGAATACATTTTATTAATGAAATGTATGGTAAAATTTAAAAAACTCATAAAATTCTTTAAAATGCCGCGTTATCCAACGATTAGGGTAAGGTGGGGCAAAGGTCCGCAAAAATCACAAATTTTGTTTTTCAGTTTTTGGTTATATAAAAGTAAACAAACTTTAAATGACTGGGCGAAGATCAATATCTGAGCCAACTAACATAGCAGTATCAGTTCATTTACCACTTAACTAAAGATGATGAAACCCATTTTTTAGACCCCTACACCTGCGGACGTTTGCCCCTCTTTTTGGGGCAAAGATCCGCACATGCGGACTTTTGCCCCTCGGTAAAAAAACAATTAGGTATTTGTATGGTGAACGTCTTTATTCATCCAAGAATGTTTGCATATTGATCAAAGTTATTGAGAAAAGTTAACATCCCCTGAAAGCGACCAGAGCTCCCCAAAATTGGCTGAGACAGTCTTTTGACGACATCACTGCAGGAAATTGTATTTTCCTCGCTCGTTTCAGAAAATTTCGGTTGTAGCTCGGGTGTAAAGGGCTTTACTTCGGTTTTCTTTTTGTAAGTCCTAAAAACGAAACTACACCCTATGCTACATAAATTTTAAACACTGGGGGGCAAAGATCCGCATGCAGCCCTTTGCCCCATTGGCACTGCGGATCTTTACCCCATTTTTTTAACGTGACACTATAATGACAAGATGGAGTTCAAGCTTGGAGTAACATTAAAAATCTCTTTGTTGCGGCTAGCTCTGACCCTTATCAGATATGCAAATTGATATGGGGGTTCGGAAGAAGTGTGAAAAATTATAATTTGCAGTCAAAGCTATAAGAATATTACATTTAAAGTGACAAAAACAGTTCTTACCTCATGATTAGCAAATCGCGCGATGTAATCGCAAGATTTTTCGATGTTAGGTTGGCACCACCTGTACCAACATGAAATTAGCTCCTAATCGCGTCAAAGTTTGTCGCGATTTTTAAAAAGCGCCTACGGATCTTTACCCCGTGCGGATCTTTGCCCCACTTTACCCTACATGATTTTCAGAGTAAAGAGTTTCATGGCATTTTAAAGACCCTTATGAGAGTTTTTTGAAATTTTATTATATCGGGACCTGAATAAGTTCTCGCTGTTTTTGTCGTGAAAATGAATGCTTTATTTAAAACAATTAGTGAAGAACATATCATTCAAAGTATTGTCTATCGTTAGCCACTACTTTTCCCCATTATTCTAGCAGCATATGAATTCCACGTCGGAAAAACGACACGTCTTTTGAGGCTATCCAAGAATCGTTTTTTGGTATCTTCATAAGAATGGAAGTGCTGCTCAGCCAGGCCATGAGTCATCGATCGGAACAAGTACTGATCGGAAGGAGCAATGTCTGGTGAATACGGCGGGTGGGGTAGGACGTCCCATTTGAGCGTTTCCAAGTAGGTTTTGATCGGTTTTGCAACATGTAGCCGAGCGTTGTCATGCTGCAAAATCACTTTGTCGTGTCTCTCCTCGTATTGCGGCCGTTTTTCCTTCAATGCTCGGCTCAAACGCATCAATTGTAGTCTGTAGCGATCTCCCGTGATGGTTTCGTTGAGTTTGAGCAGCTCATAATACACTACACCCAGCTGATCCCACCAAATACAGAGCATGAGCTTGGAATCATGGATATTCGGCTTTGCTGTCGACGTTGATGCATGGTCAGGCTTACCCCACGATTTTTTACGCTTGGGGTTATCGTAGTGTATCCACTTTTCATCGCCAGTCACGATATTATGCAAAAAACCTTTCCTTTTCTGCCGTTGGAGCAGCTGTTCGCACGTGAAAAACGCCGTTCGACGTCTCTCGGCTTCAATTCGTACGGCATCCAATTTCCTTGCTTTTGAATCATTCCTAATGCTTTTAAACATTTGGAAACTGTTGTGTGATCAACTCCTAATGATTCTGCAAGTTCAGCTTGCGTCTGATATGGGTCTTCATCTAGTAATGCCTCCAATTCTTCGTCTTCAAACTTTTTCGGTGCGCCAGAGCGTTCTTTATCTTTAACATCAAAATCATTATTTTTGTAGCGTCTAAACTAATCTCTGCATGTTGTTTCCGACAGAGTATGGTCGCCGTAAGTCTTCACAAGAATTCTATGTGCTTCAGCTGCAGATTTTTTTCGAAAAAAGTAGTGCAGTAAAATTCCCCGCAAATACTCTTTCTTTGGCACAAAATTCGACATGTTTAACACTGTGAAAAAATATGTTGTTTACACTTCGGCCGAATGACATACTGTCATTTCAAGCCTAATGGTGGAGCTTTACGATGAAGTTGGCTGTAGTATTGCCCGATGCAAAAAGGCTATTTGCTGTGTGCGTAGAGACTAGTGCTGCCGCGGTTGGTGAAATATCGCATATTTTGCTGGAATAGCTGTCAATGATTGCTAATATTCAAGTTACATAAACTGTCGTGAGGTATCTTGATAGTTTTAGGTCTCTTTATAATTTCGATGAAAAAATTTTCGTTATATAACAAAACATTTGCTATAGATTTTTCATTATATGTGTAGGTTAACTTCTCTAACTTTTGCAATGAGCCTTATCATACGAACGGGATTTGTACCCATTACTTATGACATTAAATTTAATCCGAGTGCAATACCGAAAGGAAAAGCCTTAGCAATATCGCATGTAGTTCGCGTTGAAGAATTGCGCAGTGAAAATATAAGTCATTTAATAAGATGCAGTGTGATACCGCAAACGTCTGTCAATGCTACTCCGTACAAGGTACAATTACATGTAAATATTAAATGAAATTTAAGTAAAATCCCAGACAACGTTATGTCGTCTTAAAGACATCTTAAATCTGTGAAATACATTTTTATATGAATACACGCAACAATTTAAATTTCCCTTTCGCAATTTTTCCATTTTTCGATAATTGTCACTCCAGCAAATAATGCAAACTTCGGCCACTATGAGCGCCCTAAGTCCTACTTTTCCGCTATAGTATATCATCGCACGAAGCGAATAAGGTAACATTGGCTGCGCTCAGCAGAAAAAGCTGCTTTGCAACTGTTGTAAAATTCGTGAGTCTGATTGGCGTATTCTTTTAATGTTGAGTGAATTTAAGAGCATACGCCAAGCAGATTCACGAATTTTACAACAGTTGTAAAGCAGCCTTTTCTGCTGAACGTAGCCACTATCTGTCGGAAAACAGCGAGAACCTATTCAAGTCCCCAATATATTTTACTAGTAAAATGTATACTATAGTATAAAGGTATTATATATTATTATAGAAATGTATGGCAAACTTTCAAAAACTCATAAAATTCTTTGAAATGCCGCGTTGTCCCGTGATTACATGATTTTCAGAGTAAAGAGAGTTTCATTGCATTTTGAAGATCCTTGTGAGAATTTTTTTAAATTTTACTAGTGAAATGTATGATAAAATTTCAAAAAAGCTCTCATAAAATTCTTCGAAATGCCGCGTTGTTCCACGATTACATGATTTTCAGGATAAATTTGAAAAGAAACTTCTCTCCGTGTGTAACATACAGAATCGTCATTAATGTAAGATTTTTATTAAACGGGTTTTTCCGATTGTGGCTTTCAACGACAAGTATTGCTCTTGTATGACGAGCATTAACCAAGTGTTACATTTTTTTAACGATTTGATAATAATTGTCAAGTTTACCGTCCAACGATCATTACGCCGCTCTATTTACTTAACGATTTTAATTACCTCGCTCGGCCTTAATACCCGAGGGCGCATTATCATATTAAGTAGATCACCAGCAATTTTTATATACGATATTCCTCGTTACCTGCGCCCATCTTTAGGACGTTAAAAACTACGTAAAAGTCTTTTTATTGTCGGACATGACTAATAATTTACTGATCCACGATTAATAGCTGCGCGTGAGTCATCGTTACCACTGTGAATTATCAGTGGAACGATAATGTGATAAAAGTTATGGAATCACGATTACACATCCGTGTCGGAGCAGAGTGCATCGCTGTGTATTATAATTAGTAGGCGTTATCGGGCGATAATCCGCGGATCATTGGGTGGACAATGCACAAATGCCACGTTAACAACCGTTTTCTACACTCGAGTAGAAGTCAGCCGGACGTGACGGAACTTTCGACATCGTTTCGTGCACAGGTGTCGGTTGACTTGTCAAACTATAAATCAACCGACGTCGAAGTGCAAATCTGCATATTAACGTTACGCGGTAATTTTTTTTACGGATATTCAATGTATAAAGGAAAGTCCCCTATTATGAGATAGCGAGCTTCCTGCTAAATTAACAGGCATCCTCTGTTAATTCCATCATGAATTTATTGCCCTCGGTGAAATCTATTTATCGATAAGGGTCAGTTTCACAAACATTGGGTAACTGCTAACCAATGGTTAATTGACTTACTGTCTCTTCTCAGATAACAAGATAGAAAAAGATACGGAGTTGACTGAGCTCTGTACTGAGAAAAAAAGTCTTTGACAATTTATTTGTGGCATATAATGTTTATTTCACTGAAATATGTTATATGACACAAATAAATTTGCAAAAACTTTTTTCTCAGTGTAGTTAACAGTTAACCGACGTTTGCGAAATTGACCCAAAAGGAAAATTTTCGCTACCGTAGCTAATCATGATTTGCTAAAAATCTTCTGCTGTCATAACTTTCTAAACCACAGCAAGCGATTTGCTGTCGCACCTAATGCAATAGGCACAGTAGCAAAATATTTGGCTATTACAACTAAATATTAGCTGTCCATATTTTACAACTGAAACTTAGTTGCCACATGCAGCTTTCAGCTACGGCAGCTACATTGTTCTTTCCGTGTGTAATTGTTACGACAAAAGATTTGATTGAATTTGAATGTTGAAAACCTGCTGCTAGAAGCTTGTCTTATAACGAGGGACTTCGCTAGAGGGGCTCTATTTTTAAAGACAGTTCATTCCGGTCTTCATACGCCGTTTCGTGCGAACTTTCTTCGTAGGCAAGTGGATTACCGCGACTTCGTCGTTATCGCGGCGTAATGATCGGACAAAAGATTAGATTGCGGAAAACCGGGCAATCCGGGCGCTCCGGAAGAGAAAAATGGATGCGTTTCGCAACGGCGCGGCGAGAAACCGCCTTAATTGCGCCGTTTGTTCGTCACGATTTAACGTTGCGCCATTTGGAGCGCGCGGTCTGCTGCCGCAGCGGCGAAAGCTAACGCCTCGCTGATATCGATTGAGTTAGCTCGACTCCGATTGTTCATCCGTTTTCCGCGGCTACATGGGAGACTGAAAAGAGATAGAGAGTTGGCCAAATGAAATAATCAATCGTCGGTGCCGAAAGAGTTCGTAAGGGTTAGATAAGAGTTGGGTAAGGGTGTATCTTACGCGCGCTCTCTTTCTCCTCGTACAAAGCGTTATATTAAAATCTTGATAATGAAAAAAGAAAGAGCACTTAGTTGACTATAGTTAGCGCTGACCGAGGCCGAGAAAATCGATCCTTAGGCCTCGTTGCAGCCGCGTCGCTTGGCTCTATTCCTTTTCTGCCCTCTGTTTTATATTATAGGCGTAGTTACGCGAGTAATTACGCGAATCGAGTCGCGAAACGATTTATTTAGGATATACTAGGTTTTTCATTTTCTGGTTAATTGTGGTTAAGTGTGTGGACTAACCAGAGGTTAGTCGACTCTCTGTCTCTTCTCCGATAATAACATAGAAAAAGATGGAGAATCGACTAACTTTTGATCAACAGTTAACCAGAAAATGAAAAACCGGCCCTTAAAGATGTATCGGACCTATCTTCAAAATAGTACAAAGTCGCTAAAAATTTGTGAAATTGTTCTTTTAGTCTTCCTAATTTATTGCAGAAAAGTAAAAATGCATCCACTAAACGGTTGCTGAGATTTAACTATTTTAATTTACACTGATTTTACACGTAGGGGAGACCGGGGCGAAGTCGTCACCTTTTTTCGATGCCGGTTTTTAACAACAAAATACATAATTTTAGTGAAATGTGGTGTACCGTTGTAAAATGTGAATCCTTGGCTATAATGTTTTCTATGTATTTTTGGTCTACATCGCTTTGTTCAATCGGTATAGAGTAAAAATGACAAAGGTGCAAAAATTGAAATGTCAAAATTTCCGGGGCGGAGTCATCACCCCTATAGGGCGAAGTCGTCACTCCATTCTCGGACTAGATTTTAAATGAAACTATATAATTTCAATCATGAAATACGATAGAATACATTTTATTAATTATTTTTTAATAGAAAAATTTAAACAGTTACATTAATTAACATTAATTAAAAATACAATGAAAATAATTAGAAGAAAATCATTTTTCTGTTTTGTCATTACTGTCGGAATCGGACCACTCCTGCTTCCTTGACTTCGATTTTCGCCCACTGCTTGTTGAAGGCTGCGGTTGTAATTGCGTGACATTTTTTGGAGGCCGGCCTCTCTTTCTCGACGCAGTGGCAATAGTCGATTTTAGTCGTCACCGTGACGATTTCACCCCGGTGGCTTGATGACGACTTCACCCCGGACACAGATTTCAAGTTTAGTCGCTTATAAAATATTATAAATAAAGAAAACTGAAAAAACTTCACTAGATTCGTGTTCAGCATGCATTACTCTTTAGAATAGCTTATCTCGAGATTTTAAGAAACAATAATATTTAAAATATTAAAAACTTTCGATGCGGAAAAAAATTCACTTTTGACTTCTGAAAATACGTTTGTTGTAATAAAAATCATAACATGATATATAATTTT
>NW_011967021.1:29174-42201 GCF_000949405.1 Vollenhovia emeryi | reverse complement strand
TATATCTTTAACTTAAATCTCAGTTAAACGTATTTATTTGTACACTTGACTTTCTCAACGTTTCGATGCCTTTTCCTTTCCAACGAACTCTAGAAACACTTATTGTTAGTGATGTTCCGTCTTGAATTAAATCGTTCTTGAAATAAAGATCAGCTCCTTTTGATTTACCATACGGATTTACTAACACAACTGTAAGTTTCTCTTTCGTTACATTAAATATCTCCCTCTCTCTCTCTCTCTCCCCCCCCCCCTCCCTCTCTCTCTCTACTCTTTCTGCGTGCAACACTATGCTTATTAATACTGAGTTTAATCATGACTCTGATAAAACCATTTTCATGACATCTACATTTATACTTAGTGCTTTAATCTATGTAACTTATTTATTTGTCAACTCGTCAATCATACTTTACTTCTCAATCGTTATACTTCCGAATGTAATTTGTGTAACTTATCTATTTGTTAACTCATTTATGCATCAACTCATTATTGAAACTACCTGTAGTATCTTTGTTAGATCACTTGAAAAGGACCGAAAACAATGGTCTAAACGTCGTGAGTTTAAACATTACAATTTGCCAGACATGGTCAAGCAATCTTCTGAAGTTTTCTTAATTAATAATTTCACGCAAATTATACAAGTCGTTTCATAATTTGCAAGCGGTTCGTCCGCGAGCGATCCTGAACAGGCGCGATTAACTTGTAATTTTGCGAGCGTCTTTACGGGGTTTTTCTTTATTCATCGATTCCGCTGTTGCGTTTAAACTAGTCTTCCCGTTGGTACGCGTCAGTCAAGGAAATCATGCGGTTGACATTGACATTAGAACGTAAGAGAAACGCGCCGAACGGTGCGATTTAATTGAATTGATCTCGGCAGAGGTGCAAATAATTCGTTCCTTCGGAAACCGACAGGCTTGACGGAAATATTTATATTAATTTGTCAGAATAATCCCGCACCGTAATTGCCATGCGCTAGAATATTTTATTGCCGTTGATTTGCGCTGTTTCACTCAAGGAGTTAATTAATCCCGCGCGTTAATTCATTAATTTCCGTGTTTATTACCGAATCGAATTCGCTATGCTCGTAAAGCTTCTCGTTCCAACTGTTCCAGCTGTTAACGTTTGACGCAACAGTTTGCATTTCAAACTGCGGAATAATTGCATTCTGAAATCTCTACGGAATACTAAAAATAAAACACGAGTAATCGCGTATTTACGAGGTCGTGATGCGAATATACGTACCTGTCGTGGCGGTCGACGTAATTTCCGCGATTGCGATGCCACGTTAATTTCGTTTTTATCATCGCAACCCACCGCGACAGGGCAACGTTATACACATCTCTGCTTTGTACTCTTTTTTTTTTATTCAAGCACGCGTGGAATTCGTATCATCGGTAGCCTTGGCCGGTCCACCTTCGTAACGGGAGAAAGAGAGAGAAAGAGAGGTTGATAGAAATATACACGATATCCTAAGGAGTGGCGTATACTAATAACGTCCTATACCTCGTATAACGCGCATTAGCAGATGAAAATATAATCAAGAGGCTGATCAGCGAGTTTTTAATATTAAACGCTAGCTGCTTTGGCCCGATCGTGTACGCATTTATCGCATTTCAATCAACTACACGGATATGTGCGTCCGAATTAACATCCCGGGATGCGCGGGAATCGTCTCGCGGGGATTTAATAAAACTTTCTAAGTTGGAAAATTAATTAAGCGCGACCGCCTTTGAAAATCGTAGGACGCTTGCGTAATGCATGTTAGAAGTAAAGGGATTCGAACGACGAGACACGCGCGACCAGAGAACTCGTATGAAATTTTTAGCAAAATTAATTCGAAACTGCCTCGAGAACAGTTTTGTTTTTTTTCCCTCGTTCCACTCCGCTTTCTTCCTCTGCATTTAATTTAGAGAGCCTGATTAAAAATACTCGTCGAGAGAAACGCAACTCGCGCATGCTTTGGCGGCTAAAAAGTTGCAGACTCTTGTCATTCGATACATATGTCGCGTACGCTCGATGCGCGAATAAACTCGCACGCGCTTTGGCGACACGCGCGTGTCCTTTGTAGGCGTAATTTCCTGCCGAGGTCGTCCGCAATTCTTGTGCGGTCGAAAGAGGAGGCCTCACCACAGCTCGCAGCAAGAAGTAACGTATCGCATCTGTCTTTTTCGGGCGTAACGATCGGCCGCGGCGCGACGCCACGCCATATCTCTCTCTCTCCCTCTCTCTCTCCCCTATTATTTTTTATTTTATTTAATTTCATATGTGCCTTGTTAATTTTCTGTTATTTTCTGTAATACTGTGTACGCTTCAGGAGACTTGTCCCAACATATTAAATAAATGATGAGTCTAACGATAATTTTCTCTCCCTCTCTCTCTGCCTCTCTCTCTCTCTCTCTCCCCCACCCCCTTCTCGCGCTCTTGCACGGGCAACCACGTGGCGCGCACCTCCGATGCGTACTCGCGAACAAAACGATTTATATATAGCGATCCCCCGAGAGCGAAGTTTCTTAAGGCGAAGGAACGTGAGCATGTATACCTGAACAGTATTGTCTATATTGGCTGCGCACTTGACCGACGCAACGGTAAATTAACGAGGCGATCGAAGTTAGCACGTTTGGACACGGCACTTTAGCGAAGCCTTTGTCTCGTTTGGCGACGAGACCGGGAATCGGACGATTTTTGGAGGAACGAAAACGGAAGGAGATCTTTACTCCGATACAACGTACGAGTATAACTTTTGATCCTTAAAATCAGACACCCCCCCCCCCCTTATCGCGATAATTATCGTTTGATTTTGTATTTTAAGAATCTTTTCAACGCGCGCTCCGTTTGTAATGCCTCAACTAATTGCTATTTTTCACATCCTGTTTCCTCTCCAAAACCCACGCGTCGGTACGCATCGCGTACTAGTCGTTTCGCGCCCGCAGAAATTATACCGTGTAGAATAGTAAAAAGGATTATATTATATTATACGTGTAATCAATTTGCGGGTGTAATTTAAGAAGGCAGTTCGCAGGGCTCGTGAAACTTTATCAGCGTTCAACCTAATGTTCAAGGAAGACTTGTTCCGATCAGTAGCCAGAACGATCACGATAACTCCGAAATCACTCTTGACATTAATCGGACCTACTTCCGCGAAATTAGGTGGCATCATTGTAACCATTTTTGAAGTTTCAGCGAGTCGCAACGATCCTTGATCGCACGTAGGGGTCTCGACATACCAACGAGCTCTTTCGCGGTATAATTCGTCTTCCAACTTGCTCGTGGGACTCGCCTGGTCACGACCACGTGTTTGGGCGCGCAACAGCTAACCCGGCGCGCGCGAGCGCCTGTACATTATAGTGGATTCAGTTGCTCGACCAGTGCGCACTGACAATGGATCTGCTCTTTATAGCTGAACTGGCTGCACAAGTTCAGAGTTTATCTTTTTCCCTTCGCATTGGAAGGAGGAAAGGTAAACTCTGAACTAGTGCAGCCAGTTCAGCTAGAAAGAACAGACCCAACCCTAGTAGCACAGTGCAGTGACCAAACATTGGTTAAACGTTGACCCAATACGTAGTTGTATCGGGCCAATGTGCCCGTCTAGCCGAAAAAATTATCGGATAATGCATAGATTATTTTACTGGCTAAGAGAAGTATTTAAGACAATCCTTAAATATAAAAATCGACTGCAAACAAGTTTCAGCGCGCACTAGTGCGAGCAACCGAATTCGCTGCGCACTGAGTGCGCGCTAAGTCTCGTTCGTAGTCAATTCTTACATTTAAGATCTTCATCTTATTATCTTAAATGTCACCTTAAATGTTGAAAAACCGAAAAAATTAACGTACGGCTGCCGCATAGATCATTTTATTGGTTAAGAAAAGTATTTCGAGAGGTATTTAAGACGATCCTTAAGTGTAAGAATCGACTGCAAACAAGTTTCAGCGCGCACTAGTGCGAGCACAACCGAATTCGGTATTAGTCGCCGGGGGCAGGTGGTAGTTATCCCGCGCGAGGAAGATGCTCAATTATAACGAGGAGGGGTAACGCGTGCTGCCGGTCGCACAGCTGTCGGACGGTGCCGCGACAGCTGCGTCTTGGGGACGCGAAAAAGAAAGCGAGCCCGGGGCGAGCGGTCGAATGGGGTTCGGCGCTCCTGTGCTCGTCCCCGTCCAGGGGGAGTATTGCGCCGTAAACATTATTAACGAGCGCGCGGCCGTTTCTCCGCGATCGATTTTTCCCGTGGAAAAGTTTCTAGCGCGAGGAAGCGGAGAGAAGGAACTTGCTTTCGCGCGCCGCGCCGGCCGGACAAACTTCGCTAATTAACCTGACGTTCGATCCGTTTTGCCGGGACATTGGGTAATAATAACGCGCGCCCGGGATTCATTCAAGTCGTTCCAAGGATCGCACGGGAGAGAGAGGGAGAGCTCGGAGAGCTCGGGAACTTGTGGAAATCGCGAAAACCTCCCTAAGTAGCGCAGTGCATGGACATTGGTTAACCATTCGCTTAATGCAACCAAATATTGGGCCAATGTATAACCCATGATGCAAGAGTACCAGGTGTAACATTCCTGTGGATGCACACTCGTGACCAATTAGAAATTTGTTCCAATCTTCAAGCTGCAAATCATTGCGGTTGAATGCAGGAAGAACCAATCAACAATTTGCCCCAAAAATTGCTTACATACATGCGCAATGTTTTACCTTGTATTTTTACATTATGGTATAACCAATGTTTGGTCAATGTTTGGTCAATGCACTGTGCTACTAGGGTTCCTTCCTAGTAGTTCGTTGATCGGTGGTAATTTGATCTCGGAATAGCAATTGAAAGAGAGAGAGAAAAGACAGATTATTGCCCGATACGCAATCAGTGTCCTACATTTCTCTTTCCTTCGTGTCTCCCGGTGTTTCCTCTCCTTTCGAAACATCCTTCTTGCGAACCGCGAGCATAAGTGTTAATTTTTCGTAATTATTATACGTTTTTCTTAAGGCCTGTTTCCACGATGCTGCGACTTGGTCCAAGTTCTAGAGTTCCGATAAATGTGTAGCCAATCAACTTGCGGCTATTCTATAAAAGCGCATTTCTCGGAACTAGAACTTGGGCCAAATTCTTGCATCGTGGACCTAGGCCTTTATCGTATTTTCCGTTGTAAAATCTTATTAATATATGTTAATCTGCTATTATTTCTCCCATTTTTCCTAATTTTAGCTTTCCAAGGTTAGATATATATAACGGCTTGATAAACTCGGCCATGAATTACTGAAATGTACATTTTACGGTGACTTTATTACGCGCGGAGCTCTCGTAAGAACTCTGCCAGTAAACAACCCTAGGAGTATTATGAAGCATATTTTATACGCTTAATAAAAGAATACTTGCGAGAGAGACCAGAATAAATATGGTAACGCGCGATACTTTTTATATAAATAATATATCTATTCAGTCTCATTTCTGCGCCCATACAGTAATCACGCGTTTCTAGAGAGATATACAATGTCCCTGTAGCGACATTCCTAATTGGGCCTAATAGCATTTGACCACACGTCATTCGCCGACTACAATCTGTTGATTGCACTCGAAAAGGGCCAAAACCCATGGTCGAAACGTGAATAAAGGACGTTTCCTGTTGCCAGTCGTGTCGGATTACTCAACCTACTTGTTAACTATTACAATTACTGACGATTCAATATTCCCAAATTTTGCTTAAATAATATCCGTTGCGATATCTCTGCGATTTTTGCGAGACAGGTAATTTCTAACTTTAAACAGGTTTAAAGCGACCATCGGCTTCATCGTCGAGAAGCCGGTGCCGCCGAGGTTACCACCCCCCCCCCCCCTCCTCGTGTCGCCTCGTCACCCCGATTGACCCCGCCGCCGAGAGTGTATCGACATATCCGTTTCACTCTCGCGGAAAAGCCGATCGTCGGCACCGGCGACGTTTCCCGTTAAACGGCCGAGCTAAATTTACGGATATCGGAAAATGTTGACTGTTAGTCGCTTCGTCGTCCTTCGAAGCCGCCGGTTACGATAATGGGAGGCAGATAGTATGCCAGGCGACTAATTTTAGAAATGACGGGTCCCCGCAGACCCGTCCGCGGGACTTACTGTTGGGCGCCGCCGCACGCGTTACTTTCGCCGCGTCGCGAAGGAAAAAAAAACGCACGCGCACGTGCGTTGGTACGCGCGTGTTTTCGCCACACGTGTCAGCGAGACGGGGGCGAAATAATTTGCGGACGAGTGTCTCCCCGTCCCTCTCTTTCTCTTTGTCTCTCCACGAGATCCGCGCCTAACGAGCCCTCGGTTTGTCGTCGCTGCCCGATGACGTCGACGCAAAACGTTTAACCCGGCGTGCGTTGACGTAAACATTTAAACCCTGCCCTTCCCGAGGAGGAAGAGTGAAATGATATATCGTGGTATCGATATATACGTATAACACATCGACGATATTCGAAACGCGGGCGCGCGTGCACGGAGAGCCGATAATTACGTTTGCCCCTGGCCAGCGGTTTATTTACGGCGGCATTGTTTCGCGACAACTCCCGTCGAGTACCGACATCGCGCAGGCACTCCGAAGCCACCGTGTAATTTAGGATGGAAGAGCGCGATTCTCGCGGTGCGCCGTGGATACGGGACAATATATCCGCTGCAGTCTGTCAGCGTAAACTCGGGAATAGACACGGAAATCATTTCCACACGAAGAGAATTTTTTCTTATTTATTTTGTAAAGCGTGGGACAGCGTGACATTTCAAAGAATGTTATGAGATTTTTTTGTAATTTTGCCGTACATTTTACTAGTAATTATATGTATTTAGTATACATTTTACTATTACAATAAAATTTCAAAAACTCATCAAGGATTTTAAAATGCCACCAAACTCTTTACTCTGAAAATCATAATCGTGAGACAACATGACATTTCGAAGAATTTTACGAGTTTTTAAATTTTGTCATATATTTCACTAGTAATATTTAGTCTATGTTTTATTATGTTTTACTATGTTTTACTACTAAAATTTCAAAAAAATTCGGTAATTATTGTATAATACTATAGGGGAGTCAGCTCCGATGACCTTGACCTTGACATATGTTGTCAATTACCCTTCTGAGTGACTTTCAGATATTAGCTGGCGCTCGTTGTTTATTAAAAAGTTAACAAAAATGTTTAACGAATGGAATATGATTTTTAATGTTTATCTCACCAAATATTAAAAATTTTGAAAATTGTTTTAAACAAAAGTTGTAGATGTCTTTGAAATATGCATTTTATGTCCTATTCATTTTTACTGTGCGAGTGATGGTTTTTGAGAAAAATGATGAGAAAAACATTTTTCAAAATTTTTAATATTTGGCGAGATAAATATTAAAAACCATAATCGTTAAACATTTGTGTTAATAACTTTTTAATAAACAACGAGCGCCAGCTAAAATCTTCTGAGGGTCACTCAGGAGGGTGGGACAATATATGTCAAGGTCAAGGCCATCGGAGCTGACTCCCCTATAGTACATAATTACCTTTAACTCAATTACATTGTTTCAATAACTAGTAGCTAATTTAATAGTTACATTAAAAGTTACTATACAGGGAGTCCCAATTTGAGGTCCATTCGAACCAAACAACTTTGTCTGAAACGTTTTTTCTGCGATCAGAAGTAAAAAAGTTATTCGGGGTGGGACATTAAATTGGGACACCCTGTATATATGTATTTTTTCAAGTTCTACAGATTGCATTAGGCTTTGCATTTGCGCATAAATGCCTTTATCGACGCTTTAAAATTCAAACGCAGATTTGATATTTTTATTGCAAAAAACTGCAAAGTAACGATTCGTTACTTTTTGAGTAACTGTAACTGTAACGTGTTGCTTTTCAGAATTGGTAACTTGTAAGTTACCAACTTGTTACATTTTTAGCGAAAAAACTGTAACTGTAACTAGATACTTTTATAAAGTAACTTTTCCAACCCTGGTAATTAGTATAATATAGTAAAATTTCACAAAACTCATAAAATTCTTCAAAATGCCATGTTGTTCCACGCTTACATGACTTTCAGGGTAAATTTTAAAAAAAAGTTCTCGCCATGCACGGGCTGTAGCAATACCTCTCTTTAGGAGAGATGGAGCAAATCCGCAAACGATAAAGGGGTAAAGAGAGAATTTGTCGAACGCTTGCAAATACGCGCATCGGTGTTATTTTAATTTTTAATCAACTGTCATTACAATGATCGTTATTTGTGATGTTTGTGATTGAAACAGCTCAGTTTTGCGTAAAATCAATTTCTGAGAGTTTTAACGCGTGTTTACTGAAAATTACGAATAGCGCCATTAATTCCGTAATTAATTTGGCGATAATGTAAATGAATGTAATTATAACGTAGAAACGAATTTGCTCTCCCGCGAGGGCAAGTATCGATTTCAAATAAACCGGAGACGCTCGCGGATTTCTTCGCGGGATTCCGAAAACACTCGCGCATTCCGGGATTCGCGGTATCCGACATTCGCGAATATCGGGATACCGCGAATACAAGGGACCCGAGTCACGGCCAATTGGCTTCCGCGAAGCGGCCGGGATCTTCCTGGAACGCTGCGCTTCGCGAAAAACTCGCACGACACACACCGAATCAGGCTGGTCGCAGCACAGGAAAGGTAAATCGAATCAATCACGGGAGATACACGTGGTTTTTTTATAGCCGCCGATCGAATATTCCGAAGACAGGCCACCTAATAGTCTCAAGACCGACTAACACATATGCGGGGAGGAAATAGCAATATACACGGGAGGTTCCAGTCTATTCGAGTTAAATATTCAACACTGCGAAACAACCAGATCTGTTTTTTCTCTTCTACGATCGCCGTCGACGTTTAGAGATGGAGGGAAGAGGGTGGACATCTCGGTGGACACGTTTCCCGGGCACTCACGAATCCACAGAAAATCTTGGCTCCGCGAATTACCGCCAACATGTTTCCATGAGCGAGCATGTTTTCGTGACTGCAAGTATTATCGTTCTTGCATTCTTTCTTTGCTCCGATACTTGTGAAAAATAGAAATAAATCGTATAATGAAGGAATTCGTAAAAAATTAAGAGAAATTCGATCATTGAAAAATGCACCGTGCCTCGTGAAACGTAATTTTCGATGAAATTGAATTATCTCCCTTTGAAAAGTCTCTGAAATGTTGCACGCGTTCTCTTTTATCGACAATTTTGCGCAAACATACGCGCGTATTTGCCGATCGCAAATCATCCCCGCGGTTCAATGAAAAAAAACAATTAGTCCTGCATTTCGTTGGACGGTCGATAATGCGTGCGTAACCTCGCACATGACACGTTTTGCGTTGCGCGACTTCGCGTTTCCCGTCGAGAAATTGCGCGGCCGGGCGCAACAATCAACCGTCGGCGCTGATCGGCGCTTGTTTGAAGTTCGAACGAGCACGCGACAACAAACAGGTGCACGAAAGCGCCCGACGTGGGCGCCTAAACAAAGGACCCGACACGATCGCTGAAAGGCCGAGGGAAAGAGAGAGAGGAGGGTTGGAGGAGGGAGGGAAGGAGAGAAAGGAGGAGAGAGATTATTGTTAGAATAATTATTTAATTAATATTTTGGAACAAGTCTCCTGAGGTATAGACTGTATTACAGAAAATAACAGAAAATTAACAATGCACATGTGAAATGTTGAAGAGAAAAATACAGTAAACAAAATAATAAATATTAGTAGAGAGAGAGGGGGAGGGAGGGGGAGGAGAGAGAGAGAGAGTTGGGGGGGGGGGCGATCGATCATTCATAACGCGCTCTCCACGCATTATCCCCGTGGCTTTTGTGATTCGAACGAGCGGATTCTGTGATTCTCAAAAGCGGACACCTGTAAAGCCTATCGCATAATGCCAGGCAACAGGCAATAGGAATAGGAAATAGAATTTTTGACGCGTTGCCTTCGTCTGAAATTGTCTTCCAACCAATCCAACGCGTCAGAACTTCTATTCCCTGTTCCTATTGCCTGTTGCCTGGCATTGTGTTTGGGTCTTAATGCCCGTATCAGGCTAGCGATTCGCGATTGCGATTGCGACTACATCTGCGATTGTGATTGGGCAGCCGTTAAAGTTTGAAATAGCCAATCGTAATCGTAATCGCGGTCGCGAGTCGCTAGTGTGATACGAGCATAATGAGGCGGATTAACGTGACGGAATAAAACGGAGGTAAGAGTAGAATCGAAAATGTATCTTTTTCGGTTCGATTTATCCGAGCGCGTTTCCGTGACTGCGAGTATCGTTCTTGCGTTCTTCCCTTGCTTCGATGATTATTAAAAATGACTTGTATAATAAAGGAAGGTGCACTTGCGGTCGTCTGCAAAAATACGCGCGACGGATGAGCTCCGCCGAAATTCCGACGAGAACGCAACATAGAGCGGAAATGTATTCTTATTTCGTACTCGAGATTTAAATATAGCGCGTTTCGCAGAAGAGTATCCGTGCCGTATTGTTATAAATAATATTTTAGACTTCAGAGATTTTTTTTTTAAATTTATAATTCGCACCTAATAGCTTCGCTCTTTATCACCGGTGCTATTAATTTTTTAAGCCTCTCCGCTTTTCAATTTCCTTTCCCAATACACGTAAAAGATTTTCCCGCGCGCGGAACGTCGCACGTGGCGTTTGCCGCATCAATTTGATATTATTGAGGAGAGCAACGCAATCTATAAACGTACGGGAGGCAGGTTTGACGCGAATCGCACGGGTTTTAATCAACTGTCCGCTGTCAGTTCAGCCGTGCAAAGGTGAATGAGAGTCTCTGGCTCGCCTTGACGCTCCTTACAAATCGATCCAACTCTAGCAAAGGCAGTGCCTTATATCGCGCGCCCGTGTGTATGTATGTACGTGTACGCGTGTATGCGTGCGTGTGTAGACGCGAATGATAGCATGCGACACGGATGCCGTCGGCTCGCATTACATTTCATTTCCAGCATTAGGATCGTTCGCACTCGTTAAGACGAATTGTACGCACGAGGGGGGCGGGGGAGGGGGGGAGAGCCTCTCGATCGGACGCCACGACGCGAATTCGCGTTCCCGAGGGCGAAAAAATGCACGAGCTGGGTGTAAAAAGTTTCACGCACGGTGACTTTCTGTAAAAGTGAATTTAATGCGGACGTAAGGAGCCTAACCTGCAATGTGCTCTCTGCGTCCAGAAACATTCTGTTTTATATAAAGAAATCGAAACGCTGAAAAACTTCGTCGACAATGTACGTGTATGTACAGTGTATAATGTACAATTTATCCGCTTACGTAAATTTTTTGAACGTATTTATTGACTGCAAAGTAGAACGTTTCTGGACGCAACGAGCACGTTGTAGATTAGGCTTTAGAGACGTAGAAGACACGGCCAGGCATCGTGTATCCCCGAAGTTATCCTTTGAAAGAGCATCTGTGTCAAGGCTGATAGCATTGTAAAAGGCTGTAGGTAGCATTTATGAGATATTTACGAGGCACGAGGTAAACATAAAAGACTATCTCCGTGATCTTTTTGAGCAGACGGGAAAGTTATAGGTATCCAATTTAGGGAAAAATTTTCATTTTTTGGCACAACTCCATTTATCTCGCCTACCTTGCGCGAAATCGTGGCCTCGCCTCGCGGCGCGTGTTTCTCTTAGGCTAATATTACATTTGTCGTACGATAAATTTTTCAAGCGTGTTGATTGGCTGCTGAATAGAAAATTTCTAGATGCTCGAGAATTTTGCTATCCTGCAGCCAATCAATACACTTGAAAGATTGATCGCACGACAAATGTGATATTAGCCTTAAGCTTATTCTACAATGGGCGCAAAATGCAGGACGCTAAGCCGCAACGCAACACCGAAAAAATTGTATTCTTGAAATGTATACTTTACAAATCCTATGATATGTAGTTTTTCAAAAACGACCTATACTGGTCAATGTTTTTATTTAAAAAACAAACGACGTTTCGGTCCCGGATTTGGACCCTTTTCAAGTAATCTGCAAACGTACATAACTTAACACTAAATATTTCTTTTAAAAATATAGCCCAAATAATTACAAATCCTCTTAATAGATTTACTTAATGAGGAAAAATATTTCCTTCCCAACATCATGTTTATTTGGAAGAATCCCTCACCTGTGATGGTGTGCGCCATCTAAACACGAAACGCAGCCTACATAACCACACGGACACACATCTACAATACATCATCCACACATACACGCGAAAGTTTCATACAAACTATATTCTTATTTAAAACCTCTAATCCCAATTTGGAGGGTTTTACAGTAATTTTACATGTAATCCAATCCCAGGAAACTCACTTTCATGTGAATACAAGTTGTAAAACTTTTATACGAAGCATAAGGCCTGTCGCACACAAAATTGCATAACTACATATGCATAGCATAAACATCGTTTAAACCAATGAGCATCGAGCATTGAGTCGCCACATTGATTTACGTAACATGCTCATTGGTCTAGACAATCTTATGCCATGCATATGCATCTATGCAATTTTGTGTGCAACAGCCCTAAGTTATGACGAAGTGTCAGTTTGTCTACAAGGATATAACTAATCAATATATGAATTTTGAAATTTTTACTCATTTTTTGTATAAAATTGGAGATTCCTTGGATCATTAATGCATATACTGTAATTGTACGCAAGCATTTTTAATTTCATGAATTTAATACGACGAAAGGTTATAACTACAAAAAATGTAATTCTGTCGGTAATACAGACGGCTGAAGGATCCTCTTAATTTTTATATGTATATCAGACTTTGTAACTGACTTGACTATAGAAGCAAGAGTCAACAATCATTATATTGTATATTATATAGGGTGAGTCTTTCCATATCCGACAAAATTTTTGAGAAGGTAGAACGGATCGAGATGAACGGAAAAGTCCTGTACCATTTTGCAATTTTCGTAATAGTTAACGAGTAATTAATTATTAAAAATCGTTGTCTTAGGCCGGCCTACCGCCCAATTCGAGCGCGTGGCGAGATGTACACATAGCAATATCGATCGCCGGGCGGTCACATCTTGCCACGCGCT
>NW_011967021.1:0-27121 GCF_000949405.1 Vollenhovia emeryi | reverse complement strand
TGTACACATAGCAATATCGATCGCCGGGCGGTCACATCTTGCCACGCGCTCGAATTTGGCGGTAGGCCGGCCTAAGACAACGATTTTTAATAATTAATTACTCGTTAACTATTACGAAAATTGCAAAATGGTACAGGACTTTTCCGTTCATCTCGATCCGTTCTACCTTCTCAAAAATTTTGTCGGATATGGAAAGACTCACCCTGTATATGTGAATTGTATTTTTGAGATGCAGACATTTGAGTCTGCCAAAATTAATTTGTGATGCAGACATTTGACAATTCAAATTATGAATTTTATCTCCGCCAAGGTACATCGAATGTTAAAATTAATTTGTATGGAAACTTATAGTTCATCTTCAAGACGTTTATCTCTAAGATAATATACGTTCAAAGACAATGTAAATTTTATTTTATTTATATAGAGTAAAGATCGATTGTCGTTGGCCGATTTCTTCCGTTGTGGTTTAAGCGTTTTGCGTCCATTGTTGAATAAGCTTTATTGGGAATAAATTCGGATTGCGAACCAATCGATTCGTATCTTTGATGACGCTTTTAACTCGGGCAACGAGGTGTAATTAACTTTATCCCGTGCCGGCTTTGCGGCAGCTTTGCGTTTCGCAGAATCGGGCAGCGATTCGCCGAATGCATTTCGGGGCGAATGCGTTGCTGTCGTTTTGTTTCCCGCGATAACAAACGTGAGATTGTTACGGATGAAGAAGTCGCAGAAATTTCTCATCCACTTTCGACACCGCCTGTTATGTCACCGCGCGGAACATTTCCGTCAGAAATTTATTTTCGTTGCGAGAAATTTACGAGCGACGACGATCCTACCTACGATAATTTATTTATGTCGATTTTTTTCCGCAATGTCTCTTGTAAAGTCAGCAAAATTTCGACCCTCTCTCTCTACTCTATTTATTAAATGAGTTTATTTATACAGTGTAATTTTATTACATCGTTATTATTCCGTATATCTGTTTTTGCGACGAGCTCCGCGATGGAAATTTGCGCGGCGAATTCTGCGTAACTTCCCAGGAGTCTTCTTATCGAATCTTTGTGTCAGCATCTTATATGTACATGAATATTAGAGCAGAAAGGGTATATGTGAGAGAATCAGGGAATTTTTGTTGAACTGTCTCTCCATTTTGTATTTCATGAGCAATCAGAAGTTAGCCGAACGACCAAGTTAGTAACAAGTGACAGAAAACTTGTAATCCAGTAAACACCGAGGATCAGTTCCATCGCATTTATGTTCTAAAATTCTCACTTAACAATGTAAATGTAACACGTGTAGTATTATATTTACATTGTTGAGTGAGAAATTGTAACATAGATGCAATGTAACTGATGCTCGGTGTTTACTGGGAAATGTATTTGAGGATAATTAACGCTCCAAGCAGCATTCCATTTTATCATATTTTCTTGCATTTTTCGAAATACAAAATTTGAACGATATGAAACGTTTGTTTCGTAAAAACCGTATTTTTTGTGTCAAAATTTTAACAACTTTTAATTTTCTCTTTATAATTGTGCGAATACTCACACGAGTTAAGAATAATCCTAACACAACACAATAATTAAACTGTTTTAAATTTGCATCGTAAACTATTATAATTGTACGCCTGGAGGTTTCAACGAAAACACTCGGAAGATCAGAGAATTCTCAGAGAACTTTTTCCTCGAGAGATGAGTAGACACCCTGCTGGCATATATTTGCAATTTTTTGTATAGATCCTTTTTTTTGCAGGTGGCGTGGGGCACAGCCGTGATGGAATTGCAGAGCTGGCTGCTCTATCACTTAGTTGCCGTCACCGACTGCAATCAAGGTAGCGAGGATACGCCGCTTCGTCGTGTCTCGAGCACTTCCACGAACCCGCGGCATTTGTGTCTCACGCATGTGTCGTCGTTTAACGGCCTCGCCGTTTAACCCTTGGTTCATTTTAGTTACGTTTGCCTGAGTTTGCCGGACCATTGTTCACGCACAGTTCGCCGCTTCTTTATTTAATTTGCCATCCCGCTATCACGATCCGGAGGAAACGGTGGTCTACCGATGCCCGATGGTGAGTTCAACGTACGAAGTGACGGAGATCGTCGCCGAGGTGCCCGCTTGAGAGTACACAGTCGCTTTCGCGACGTTCTCAGGAGGCTCTGAAATTGTAACGTTTTCCGTCTCCCCCGAGTTGTCGCACTTTCTACCTTTGTGCCACATTCGAACGCGCAATTCTTTTGTTCCCCCGCTCACGGCCAGTTGTTTAAATCGTAGGTTTGAGGAAGCGACTTGTCCCTTTCTTTCTTTTCATTCACCGCATACTTAGCGCCGAGCGAAACGTTATAGCTCACGTTCGTCGCGTGTGTTACGTAACACATGTTGCGCAACACGTTCTGAAATATGGAATCCATATCGGATAAGTACAAAATGTAATATTGATATCAAGTTGGCACAAACAAACTATATAAATACCGACTATTTATATTTCTAATATTAGCTGTGACTAAGTGGAGATATGAGGAAAACTTGTGGTCGGCGATATTTATGCGGCTTTTGCTGATCGTACTTCCGCCTCGAGTAAAGACTGGTTTATGCAAGGCTGTAACCGTTAACTTATGTCGAAATCGGTAAAAATTAACCAATTACAGTCAACTATTCTCTTCACTTTTAACGATAATTGGATAATTTTTACCGATTCCGGCATAAGTTAACGGGTAGGGCCTGGTATTACGACAAAGAGTGAGAACAAGGTGTTCATAGGCAAATGGCCCCATTTTTTCGCACTCGATTTCGGTGACAAAGTCGATACCAAACGAAAGGTCTCGTCAAGCTGATTACAGATGTGTCAGTCTCAGAGTGTACCTATTTAACGTTCCAGAGATGTCGGGCTCCAAAGACGTCATTAGCATCGACCATTGGGGAAACCCTTTGTCGACTCCAACTCGGATCCATCAAACAGTGCATCCACTTCGCCAAGAGCCTTTGGTACCCAGTTGTAGATCATTTTGGTAAAGCCATTCAGTACCATTCTGAACATGTCAGCGACAGAAAAAATGCCTTTTTGTTCCGAAGGGTATTGGTTTTGGAATTTTTGGAGCGCGATATCTTTGGGACGTTAAATAGGTACATGCGATTATCTTGACGAGATCTCTCATTTGGTACCCACTTTGTGACCAAAATCGAATAGGAAAAACATGGGGCCGATCTTGTTCGCGCTTTCTTTCGATCCTGTCGATTGGTCGCAGGATAAAAAAGTTGGCGAGTAGTTCAGAAATGTTCTATCCTGCTTAAAAAATGTACGACAAATGTACCCTTCAACTCGCGGTCGCACGACCGCATCTGCCGCTAGATAAACGCGCGAACCACGTGCACGAAGCACACAATGGACGGTCGTTCACTGTGCGAAAATATTGCAGTGATGCAGTCGGCAAACACAATCGGAAGTGGCGGCGGGGGCGGAGGCGGTGGATCGTATGCCGCCGGTAGCGGGACCGGAAGTCGCACTCGCGATCTGGGATTGCGCGCCCAGAAGAAGCTACTCGGCCGCATCATGTCCACCAACGCGGGCCGCTCGCTCTTCATCGACGACGCCACGACGTCGTTGCTCGATAATCTGTACAAGCTGATGGAGAGCGTCGCCAAGAGCAACCCGCACCTGGACAAGAAGGAGCCCGAGAAGGTCCTTAAGAACATCGTCAAATTGTCCATCAAGGTACACGAGGCACTTCTAGAATCAACGCACTTCAGAGAGATTTTCACAATGAGTCTCGAGCCGATCAGGGAAAAGCGTTGAAAGAAGCTATTATTTGCCTTGGCACATTGAATATTTCAAGCTTATCGATATCGCGATTTACAATTTTGAAAAGGGCAGCTTAAGGGACTTATTTTGTAAACGTTCACGATATTGCGTGCTGCGCGCAGATATATAATAATATGAAAAAGCTGCGCAAAGCACATAGAGATACCGTTAACGTTTACAGAAAAGGTCCCTAAATTTCAAATAATTGAGTCGATATTCGATAAATCATATTGTAAATTGTTCAATAAATAATTAATATTCGCATTGTTTGATACGCGATATAAAATAATAAATACATTTAGTTTAATGAATGCACTTATGAAACTTTGCCTGTTTTTACTTTGAAATTACCTCATTTATATACGTAATAATAAGAGCGGAATAATATTATCGTTAAATGTTGTAGAATGATCGGCTATTTATAGCACTTACATTACAATATAAATTAAGCGTACAATTAATTTTGTATTAATTTGTGCGCTATTAATTTCCACGAAGCGCGAATTAACTTATAAAACGCGATTTGCAGATCGGACTCGTGCAGCGCAGTCATCAATTTCGTTCCAACGACGCCGAGAAGCTGGAGGAGATCCGGGAAGCTCTGGGGACCGTGGCGATGACCGTCGTGTCGTTCTACGAGGTGGATTACAGTTATGACCAGGAGTACCTGACGGGCTCGATGGAGCGTTGCCGATCGTTGCTGCAGCAGCTGATAAAGCCGCACCTCACGGACAAGTCGTCGCAGCGTTGCGACCAGGTGTTCGATTTCCTGGCGTACCCCAAATTCCTGGACTCGGTGTTCCGATACGACTCCGAGCACAGACCTATCCTCGGCATGCTAGTCAGTGACCTCAACAAGGCGTTGGACGCCAGGCGGCTTTGATTCTACAAGAATGATACTCGCGTAACGTTAATAATAAGAAGGAACCGACGTCCGACGACGCGATCCGATCGCCGGGAACACGCCGGAAACCGTCCCCTTCGGCAACGGTGGTCTCTCAATCGCGATCGACGACGGGTCAATCGATGAACGTAGCGCACACGACCCGTCGGACACGCGCGCGCTTCGTTGCACTTAATTTCACGGCAAATAGACAACGTGCTGCATACTTTCAGTGTGACGACAGTATAGTTTCCTCTAGTAACACTAGATTAAAAGAAGAAAACGTTTCTTGCTCGCCCCCACCCAGTAAACGGGTCGGGATACCCGGTGCGGACCACTCGCTCACTGATTTATGCAATAATTGTCTAATATTCCGCTTATTTTAAGGACGCAGCCTCGCACCTGCATGGCGCAATTGGTGTATTATATATTTATGTACGGGATACGTACCGATTATATCAAACCAACACAAGAAAAGGAGTATAATGAGCTTATACATGGGGGAAGATAGAAATTAAATATTAATCCTGAATGCGTTCTTTGCACATAATTTTAATCTGCGTATTGAGGTCCGACTCGATGAACTTACTTTTGTTTATGTTCATTAGTTCACATGAGCGGAGAACTTGAAATTTCTTCCATTCGAATATAAAGGTTTATTTTGTTATGCTACTCCGATTCATCGTATAAAGTTAATTTTCAATAATGAAGCTATGCAATATGCAATGACTACGAGAACTAATGCTAGCGATTTTTCTATATATTCCAAGATCAAAGCTAGAGTTGGGCTTTAATTTGCGAACGTAAGGGATTCTACACGAAGTCAAAGTCCTGCGACAAAAGCAGGTTTGCGTTTTTACCATGTGTCGCGACGAGTACAAAAATTAAGGGAGAGAACGTTTCCGAAAATTGTTAAAGTCCATTCGCCGACTAAATATCTCCGTAAACATGTAAGGCAGATTGTCTTTCCCATATTCTACGCCGCGTGATTAGCGCTGTCGCGTGCAATAATAGTGCATTGCGCGAATGAGGAATTTCCTTCGTCTCTCATGTCAAACTGAAAGTCAACAATTATGGTCACGCGACACACCCTTGTACTCTATACAATCTCCATTCCTACGGTTCCTCTTTAGATACGTTACTGCTGGAGCAAAGTCGACTTTGAACCTTGAAATAGTATTATATTAGATCATTTAATATATGTTTTTAAATATAATTTTGTAACGTTGAGAAAAATGCGGCGACACATTCGCGAATATTTTATGGCCAAAGCGGGGAGCACACACTTTTGTATAAGTGCATAAGCATATGCATAATTAATTTGATTGGTCTATAAGTCAATACACAAGGAAATGGACGAATCAAATTCGTTATGCATATGCTCATGCACTTATGCAAAAGTGTGTGCTCGCCGCTTTAGTTAGTTATATCGCGCCACGTTTCAGTTTTTGTTTTCTATCGCGCGGAGTGCGGAGTTTCTTCGAGAGGGATAAAAGTAGATAACATCGGTCGTCTTCTCGTGCACGCGCGAACAATAAGACGCGCGCGCTGCGAAATTCTCGGGATGTGCGTCGCAACGAGCACAATCCACTGTTAGCGCTTGCACGTGCACATTTTTTTACAACGCACTCGACTAAAGGAACAATTTCTACATATCTGATTTCATCGTGATTCGATCCCGATGATCATTAGCGTAGAACACCGTAGAGGAAAGAAAAATAGAAAAGGGAAACTCTAATGGCATTTCGCGCCTTTTGTATGCGGTGTACACCCACTTTACACGTTATTTGTGATGACTGTCAATATTAAGAGATGTATGGATACTATGCCATTAATAAATTATTAACAAACGTCTCGTGTTGTTTTTCTTTTCGTTACTCGCTAATTGCACCTTGCGTCCTGAAGAAAGAGAAGGCAAACGACGTATCAGTCTCAAGAGCTTGGTATATTTATTTACATAGATATACGAAGTCGCACATATATAAAGTCACAATGATATAGTTCATCCGTCGGTTTTTCTCGTTCAATTGCAGTGCGCGTGCAAAGGTATCGTCGTGTCATGGAAAATTATCAAAAATCACCGTTTCAAACTCTGCCACTGTGACGGTATTATGTTCACGCTGTGTTAGGACAGTAGCTTATTCTTCACACGGGGACAACGCGACAAAACTGAAACGTTCGGATCGCACTGCTGCGTTCACACGCCTACGGGCACGCGTTTTCAAGTATAAAATTATCAATTTGTCACTTGTATAATATTCATTTGTTACAAATCAAGAGTCTAGCACTGGTGAGTGGCAGCAGTTTGAATTCGAATTTCCTATCTTCCGCTCGTCGTATATATTTCCAAACAATCTGTGGGCGCGTAAACGATGCCAGGTATGTGTCGGTCCTCCGAGAAGCTACCCGTTAACTATTGCTCGTTTATAAAAATAGGCTATCAGAGATGCTGTGTGTATATGTGTGTGTAAAATGGTCACGGTTGAGGTGTTGAAACGCGGAGAGAGAGAAAGAGAGAGAGTACGACACTTACAAATCTTTACATACAGTATTTTTCCGGTCCGCGTAAAAGTGCGTCGGACGTGAAAATATTGGATTTAAATACCCATAAGTATCATACACGTTACAAGCGCATTGTGGTACGTTGTAGTTCTCCCTGCGGTTACACGTGATTACACGATGACGGATCCTCTCTTCACCTTTCCCTTTTAGCGAGACAAATGCCCGGTGCGGCTTCCGCGTCAATGAGTCTTCAATGAATCCTATGTATATATGTATGTATGTATATATCGGCTCGTTTACATAGAGAGATGAAACGCGTATCGGTGAGACTACAGAGCTATCGCGCGGATACAATGCACACATCTATCTTATCGTAATATTGTGAGACCCCATAATTATTATACGTTAACAACTCTCGCTCGCTCACTCGCTCACTTTCATAAATATGCGGGCCGGGAATATATTTTGTTAACATACATGCTCGTTATGTACTATGACGATTTAATGACGTTCCATTATCACCGATCTCACTTCGTAAATGTGCTACCCTTAATTACCAAAATCGAGGCGCGAACACGCGACGACCCGTCGCACGATTATCTTCGACAGGGTGAATCTTATCTCGCTTAAGTACGCCGCGTTACACAGCACATTTGTATGCTAAGACCGAAGGGGGGAGGAAAGGAGAACTTACTTCCTGAATCGTGTTTGAGCGTGTCCGACCTGAAATCGTCGGACTCTAACGTTACCATTGTAAAGATATTACACCTGACGAGATGGGAATACAGCGTATGCGCGTATAATAAAAACAAATGCTACCTCGATTGCACACAACAAACGCGACATTTCGTATAAATCACAGGTCGACGTTTTTCTTTTTGTTACTAAATGCACGCGCTTAATTCCATAATATTCTACCAAACCGCGTGCCAGAACAGTCGCGATGAGAGCTGAACGGCACGCTTGGTCAAACTTGAACAGTTGGATTATACTCGCGTTAAACTCAATAGCGAAACGTTGGCGGAAAAATACAACTAATTCAAAGCTAAGCAATAGAGACGAATAAATATTTTAAAAATGTAGGTAAATATTTACCCTTACTTGGCACCCGCCAATCGACGAAAGTAAAAGTAATTAATATAATTACTAGCATAAGTTTTATGAATTGTCCAAATGCTAATTATATCTAAAAGAAGGTATTACAAATTATGAAATTAAAAAGAAAATTGTGAAAAAGTAATCAAATTTTTATTTGTTGTTCTAAATTGTATGTATTTGTCACATATGTATGTTAATATCCATATCTTTTAACAATTTTGTAATTTTCAATGCAATATTTCTAAAGATTAAACAAAGTTCTTTCCAAAATGTTTAATTAATCGATAGTTTGATTTTATACAATGTTACGGAAATTTGCTCCAACGTATAAATGTATTTACGCGTTATTCGTCAACACTGCGAATTTTTCAATGTCACACCGACTTTGCGCTAACACACGTACAAAAATCCTGTGGTTGGTTATTTTAAAAACATGTCGGATGCGCAGTACGGATCGGCGTGAACGTGAGACAAAAGAACGAGTAACCCTACTGATTATACTGTGCCCAAACCATGTCTGAGGTGTGAAGTAGATCTCGCTTCATGTAGAAAGTCGCAAACTACATAGCATTTATGAAACTTCTTTTCTTCATAATTTTTTAACAATGAGCGACGGGATTGGGCAATGACCTTGACCTCCTTAGTGGTCAATATCAAGGTCAAACGGAAGTTGACTGGCGGGTGCTAAGTAAGGGTAAATATTTACTAAAATGTATTCCTAGATAAAAATATTCTTGGGATTATTGTGCTATTGATGCATTTAGAATTTCCTCGTTTAAGCTATTATTACTAAATAACGTTTGTCGAAGTTATTAACACGTCTGTAGTCAACCGTAGTAAAAAGCTGACGCCATCCAGGATCTCCTTGCGATAATATTTATAATACGCGAGATAATGTATGTAGATCAAAACTGTGGTATTGTTGTGGCTAAAATAAGTATATGCTAAACGAAGTTCATTGCATGTTGCTGCTTTGAGGCCGGTGTTTCAACTTCAACTCGATAAGTCTGGTAAAAGTTAATATTTATCGTTATAAATATTCGTTGACAATCTTTCTCTTCTACCGTTGGTAATATTTTAAATTAAATAAAGGATAAATTCTTTCGCAGAAAATTTTTGTGGTTTGCAATTTTGTCGAATTGTATTCTAACAAACATTCTGAAAGCTGTAACAATGCATACAATATACGTGTTATATTTGCATGCAGAAATTATAAATCACATTTTCGCTTCACTAACAACATAAAATTTCACATATCGTCTAATATATTTCGATAATCGGATTCGAATAAAAAAAGTATTCATAGGCAATTGCTCAAATAAATGAAACTTATTCTGAAATAGTAGTAGTGACATTTTCCTCTGTCTAATTTAGGAACTTAACATTTATAATAGCATTTTTAAAATAATTTAAGAACAAATGAAATTTAAACTTGTTATATTCACAGTTACTAATTAGCTTTTTTGGCATTATTTGTTCAAATGTTCAACTACATCATACTCGCTCAAAATGATATTTATCAGGGTGTCCAGCAAACTCAATGAAAAAAATTCCCTGATTTTTTCAGGTTTTCCAGGAGACGAAATTAATTTTTCCCTGACCGTTTAGTGTAACATTTTCAAGATGCATAATTTGCATACATCTGTATGGTAAATCTGGTAAATGTTAAATGACGAAGTCCTTGAAATATTTTTCTCGGGAAACAAAAGTCCGGAATTTAAAAAGGTAAAATTTTAAATTAAAGCAATTATACCATCTATGTATAATACATTGGGTAATAGGAACGATCATTACAAACCATTCAAACCATTTATGATACCGTACGTAATCTGTATAATGCTTTCGTTTTGCTTAACTGCATTTTGTTTGCAACTTACTAAATGTAATAGTAACGTACTTAGATAGTACTGTTTAGTAATTCATCTTTTTTTTATAGTTTTGTCTCAGTTGAACACACTGAAATAAAATAACACGACAATGAAAATATAAATTACCGATCACGCTTATAAATAAATTGATGTTTAGCAAAACAGAAAATTAGTGTATTGAGAGCCAAAGAAAAGTTTATTTTCTAAAAACTTTAAATTATTCAGAAAAAATGTGAAATGATGTAAAAATCTAGATAAATCGTAAAATTTTCTGACTTTTCCCTGACATTTCCAGATTTCTCAAATTTCCTAACAATTTTCGACTTTCGAAATTTTCATGACTACTGGACACCCTGTTTACGGAACGCGAAAATAGGTTTATTTTAGCAACACGTAATAATTAAATAAACACAATATTGGTATTATTCTTAATTATTTGTTCAAAAAAGCGACAAACTTTATTTAATGTATGTTCCAATTTTTACTCATAACAAAAAATTACACTTATAGAAAAAAATTAATTTATTATAATTTAAAATATAGATTTTCAATTTTAAATAAGTGAAATAATAATTTTTTAAATTTGTTTATTTAAAGAAACAGAATTATCACATGTAAGGTGTAATGTTACTTATATGTTCTTTCATAGAACTTTTTTCTTGTAATTACATAAAGTAAACTAAGTTCTTTATATTATTTTTTAGTCACAATTCCACATAATTAAAAATATTCTCAAAATAATTTTTTACTCCCAAATTTTCCGTAGAAGGATTAATAATTCAGAAAAGGAAAGAAAAATGAACGAATTGAATAATTTAGAGAAGGGTTAAAAGTTTTTTGACAAGTTTATCGTCTTTTCGAGACTCAAAACATAATTAATTAAATCAATAAAAAACTTCAAACATACTTAATTTGGAAAAATCAAGCAGTCAAGTCTTTCATGACATATACACAACTTATATCGTAATCGTTCAATTTAGCAATTATCATACTTGTGGTTTCATCTACTTAAACCTTCATTGCCATAATCCTGCATAGTTGCCATACAGATTCGCGGGCAATGGACCGCCTGCTGTAAACAGCCGAGTACCCGATGCATCATAGCAATGTGTATAAATGGCGGGAGTGTACTTCACATTTTGGAAACCATCTATATATTCCTCATCTGGAAACTGAAATAAACACACAAATCGTATAGATTGGTCACATAGATCACATAGATTGGTTTCATAATAAATATACGTAAATATGAATTAAACAGGGCATCCACAGAATGAAAAAAGTTTGATGCATTTCCAGATTAAGTCACGTGTGTGCAACTACTAGTGTCTCTGGTACTTTCCCATGATACATGGTTTAATGGACACCTCATGTATATTGATTCACAGAAACGTTTGATCTAAAACTAACTCAAGTCTAAAACTAATTGATAAAAACAGTCCGCAATACTCTTGCTGTTACACAATGCAATCTATACACAATAGTCATCTAATTACTTTTCAATTTGAATGCAAATATGTGAATCATTGCTTTTAATCAAGACTTACCACGTATCCTTTCGAAGCTTTTAACACGACAGTCCTATTAGAATTTATAGAAGATTCTAGATATTTCTGAGCCCTAACGTCGTAGAACATAAGCATTCCTAGACCAGTTCCGATGGTTAGGACAGATCCTTGGAAACTTGCTGATCTGATTCCACAACCGCTGTACCTGTGTCCAAAAATTTGTTGGTATTGGTAAATGACTCTAGAGCAGGGTTGGGAAGTAACTCGTTACTTGTAACGAAGTTACAGTTACAGTTACTTCTTTTTGGTAACTCTAACTTAACTTCGTTACTTTTTCTACATCTGTAACTGTAACTTAACTCAGTTACATTTTTTCGATAACTAGTAACTAATTTAACAGTTACATTAATAGTTACTTTATGTATATATTTTCAACCTCCACAAATCGCATTAGGCCTTGCATTTGCGCATAAATGCCTTTATCCCCTGCCGGAAATAATTCTACAAAATTCTACAAAAAAATTAAATATAACTGCCAGAATCTAAGAAATTCTACGTAAATTTAAAAAGTGTTTATAAAAATAAAAATCAACATAAAAATGCTAGAATTGGAACACTTTTGTTAATTTTTATAATATTCTACAAGTAAGCAGATGTTTTAATTCTTTAAGATTTCGTTGTTTCTCAAATTTTTAAAACCAGTAAAGTTTTGTATTAATTTTTACAAAATTGTACATTTTCATGAAACACTACTTGCAATAATTTCTTGATTTGAGAACATTGTAATTTGTGATACTATTTTATAGATATTTTTACAAAGAAATAAATGTTTCAACGAAGATATAAAAATTTCTACAAATTTCTATTTCAAGTCAATTTTTTGTAGTTATTTATAGAAATTTTTTCCGCTAAGGTCGCCGCTTTACAATTCAGATGCAGATTCGATATTTTTTTATTTCTATTGCAAGAGTAACTGCAAAGTAACGATTCGTTACTTTTCGAGTAACTGTAACTGTAACGCGTTACTTTTCAGAATTGGTAACTTGTAACTGTAACTAGTTACATTGTTAGCGAAAAAACTGTAACTGTAACTAGTTACTTTTATAAAGTAACTTTCCCAACCCTGCTCTAGAGTGCATTAAGAAAAAAAAAAGAGGGAAAAATTTAATTTACCTCGACGGTATTTTCTTAATCGGTTGCAACGTGCGCGCGTCCAGCAGAAGAGTGTACGACCTGCATCCGATCGCGTAAACACCATCGTCCTGTACGGCAAGACAAACGTTTTCTTGACAGGCAGGCAGTTTTCTAGATATTTTCTGCTTGAAGGATTCGGCCGACCAGATATGTATAAAGCTATTAAGGGTCAACGCTGCAATCTCCTTGTACGCTTTATTGAACGCTAGCGCTCGTACTTTCTGTGCGGACTTGCATTCCTTCACGCAGACAGGTTGAATCAATCTAAACAGAGGTGACAGTTATTAGAAATTATTTCTTAAAAACCAACAACGGCATTAATAACGGCAAGCGTTTCAAGTATTCAAAATTAAAATGTCCGAATTTTCAAAATATTGATTTTTGTAGAATTGGTAGATGTACGAACACAAAAGTTCATTTTCTGGCCCAAAAATTTTGTGTGAAAATATTAATTGCACAAAAAGTTTTTAATATATTGCAAAATCCATATGTATTTAGTATTCTAGTATATTAGTATTCTAGTTTCTAGTGTCTAGATAATAAAAATTTTTTGTTTTTTGTCTTAGGTCCAAAGGTGTAGTCGTGAGGTTGTCCACCGCTAATGAAAAAGGAGTTTGGTGTCTCGGCTTTACCGCCTATATTTTACATAAAAAAATGAACCAAAAAATATTTTTTTTGCCTTAAAGACATGTTAAATACGTACCTACTTTTGAATTTTGTATATAGTTTGTTATATTTCTAAAAAAATCAACAAAAATGACATTGTGTTTGATCCGTTCAAGGTGGCCTAACCCCTTAATATATTACGCGTTATAAGAGACAAATTATTCTCATTTTCTGCTTTTGATTTAGCAGAGATCAATGATCGTATATTCGATTCTACCTATGTGTAGGCACATCTGCTTTATCAGGAGCTTCAGCGAGATCACTATCGATACGCCACAGAGCCATTTTCGTGTCTCTAGAGCCCGACACTAAAAATTCGTCGTCCAGCCAGCACATGTCGAACACCCAATCCCTGTGGCCGCTCTCGCCGACGCAAACTGGATCCAGAGTCGGTAATCGGTATATTGCTATTTCGTTACTATTTCTCGCCCCGGTGGACAAAAGTGTTCTACAATAAAGATGCAGATTAAGTTGCGAATTCGAGAGATTATGCTTCCGGATATGTTAAAGGGAAATACGGAATCACCTCGAGGGATTGATTTGAACGGAATGAATGCCACACTGCTGCTCGGGCATAACGTTGCCTCCCGGACTGAGCTGTCTCCCGTGGAGAGACGGTATCTGATCGAGTTTTTGCGTCGCTACGTCATACACCATAAGCTTATTGCACTTTGTACCGAATACCACTTGTCTATCACTCAACCACTGAGAACAGAATACTTTGTTCATGTTGTTCAAGCTGACCGAGTATTCCTTGAACAGATCGTGCGTCAGTATGTGACGGGAGCCGTACTCCTGATTGATATTCCGCACTTCACGTGTATTCGTCTCGCGCGCGCGCACGTAATCTACGAAGTTGAAGGAGGTTCGCAGGAACTGCTTGCCCTCGGTCACCGTCTCGGCCTCGTCGTCGCTCGACTCGTAGCACACAAAGTCGTCCGGCTTGTCCGGCTTCCTGTTTCTCTCGTGTCGCAACGCCAATCTGGAAAGAACGGACAAGTTCATCGATGCGCAACGTACGGGATAACGTCGGGGCTGACGACAAGTTGATCAAGTTTTACCTCTTGGCTCGGCGCTCGTCCAGCCTGCTGCCATTTGCGCACGGAGGGTGCCTCCCATATACAGTCATTCTTTGTGTCTCGGCCATTATTACAATAAAAAGTTTAACGGACTTTACAATTCAGGCAACTTGCAAGGAACACTGAGTATTATTGTTGAACAGGAAAGTCTTATTAGCAGAAGCAAGAGTACTGCTGACAGTTATTCGTGTCAAATAAAGTGAAAAGAATTGTACGTTGGCAACGTGTAACTTGAATAATATTTCCTACTATATACAAGCAGTCTCTCGCAAGGTACTAACTTTCTCTTTAAACTCGCATTCGTTTTTTGCCTAAAAATCTTATTCCCGAAATCCTGGCAAACCGCAACGGAACTAATCGACAGGCTCACTTTCAAATTGTAATACGTTCTAAACCACTTGGAAGATTGCGACAAGACCGCGAGGGACCTTGCCTCTCTTCCGCGAGGAGGGCGAGTAGTTAACAGCGATAAAATAAGGAGGCACGATAGACAAGTCTAGACGATGTGTGCTGATCAACTGTTTCTGAGACAAGAGTCAGTTTCTAATTTAATTTTGATTTTGGATGTATAATTTAACTATTATCAAGAGAATTATATCGATTAAGAGCTCTTTCGCAGCTAATAAAAAATTGATCTATTTCGTCACCGCGCTTTCACTTCTAGGATAAAAAAAAGGAAATCCGTTAATAAAACCTTCTTGTTCTATAAATTATAATTTCTCTAGCTAATTATCGGATAAGTTATTCTATCACTCGTTTCCTGCAAGCTTACAGAAGTCTTTGGAAGCAATCGATTGAATTTATCTTCTTGTATAATGAATAAAATATAAATTCTCTGGTCAACACCAACGATTTACGGCATTATGACAATACGTGTAATTTTGTCTGTAGATAGGCTGATGCGAGATACATTCGCCAGATATCTTCGGTGAGCAGCTTGCGATCTGAAACAATCGACAGGGAAATCGGTCAGTATAAACTTTTTCAAACGTCCACTCCTAATGTAATATTATTTATTGTAGCCATTACAAACGATCTTCTCTCTCTCGAGTCGAATTTTTAAAAACACATCAACAGTCTCGACAAAGAATTGGCAACGTTTAGGAAGATTAGCTGAGTATGCAACAGAGCTTGGTATCTTTTTCCAAAAGACCAGGGAGTCAATTCTGTATCTTACACTAAAGTGAAGATGCTAAAAGTAACATTGTCTCTTTCTAACAGTCTCCTTAGAAAGAGACAGAGCCGTTCATTTTTAGCATTTTCACTATATTGTAAGATGCAGAATTGATGCCCAGGGTATCTTTCTCTTTGTCTCTTTCTGTCTTCTTAGAAAGAGAGAAGGGCCTCAGGAGAATGGCTGTCTTGTACTCTTAAGACAATGTTTTATGTTTTAAATCTTTGTCTTAGACTTGGTCTACAATGAAGTCAGAAGTCGCAACTATATGTTTATCCTTTTCCTATTTGGGTGGAAGAAAAAGGATCAACATATAATTCTTCCGACTAAAGCCCGTATCAGACTACGGATTGAGATTGGGATTAGATTGAAATTTGACCAATCAGAGTAAAAGTTACTGAACTTGAGATTAGTAAACTTTACTGTGATTGGTTAAATTTCAATCTAATCCCAATCCCAATCCGTAGTCTGATGCGGGCTTAACGATTAACAACGCATTGTAGACTAGGCCTTAAAGTAACGCACAACAACTGCGTTGTGTATTAAGAATACAAGACAGCCATTCTGCTCAGGCCCAAAGCTGCTCACTTGTAGCATTTTCACTATATTGTAGATGGAGAATTGATACCCAGGATACCTGTCGTGAAAATATTCCCCTGGAAAACACAATAGAAATCTAAGAAATAATTGAACAATTCCAAACATTTTCGCAATAGGTATACAGGACAACACAAGCGTGTGCTCCGCGCGCGTGAAAATTTCTCTTAAAACAACTTATTTTATACACAGCTCCTTGGCGACTTTCGAAATTGTCTCGTCAGCGCCAACTCGTAGCACGAAGCGAGCCGATCAGCATCGCGGAAAAGAGGCAACGGTGCTTCGAGACTTTCGAGTATGAAGATTTCAACACAAACATAGATAAGATACAGATACTATCTATGTATACATGTGTTTTTCTCCGAAAAGATAATTCAGCGTACCTTGTATCTATATCTAAAGTCGAAGGAATTCAAGAACTGTAACTTGTATCCGAGTCCCTTCATTCAATCGATTGGAAATTTACCTTGTATCTGTGGCTTCGATTAAAAAAATCACGATATCAAGCTCCGGTACACAAGATATAAGAATTATTTTCATTATCACGCACTGTAGCATTGCGTGATAAACGTCTAAATTCCCGAAGCGACTAGAGACACGCAACAGCGCACTAGACACAATTCAAACAAAGAAGTTGTAAAGAAAAAAAGTGGTAGGCCGGTATTCATAGTCAGATTTGATATTCAAGATCGTCTTGAATTTTCTAAAGATGCTGCATGGAAGATGATCTCAAGACGGTCTCAAATATAAAATCTGACTATAAACACCGGTCCTAGTTTCTTTTAAGAATTAGAACGTTGATCTCTGCAGGCTTT
Organism: Vollenhovia emeryi; assembly: GCF_000949405.1. Classification (NCBI taxonomy): domain Eukaryota; kingdom Metazoa; phylum Arthropoda; class Insecta; order Hymenoptera; family Formicidae; genus Vollenhovia; species Vollenhovia emeryi. The sequence continues at coordinate 9,947 of NW_011967021.1, read as the reverse complement.
TCCCTTGTCTTCGCACACGTTGCTCCGGGTGTCTTGGCCGGAATCGCGCGAGACACGCGGCCCCGAGAAATCTCGTTTCCGACAAATCAATCTAAACGGGACGAGGGCCCCTCTTCGTCCAGTCTCGCCGTTGCTCACCGTTCCAGTAATCGCGGCTTCCCCCGTGCGAGGACAATGGGAATGTCGCGGGAGGCGGCGTCTCACGATGACGGTCGGGCCGCTGCGGCGGCGAGCATCCTCCCGAGGTCGGACGGGGTCGCGACGCGAAGCTTACGCGAGGCGGGGGCGACTCTCGGCTCTCCGTCCTGGCTCGCGGACGCGACTCGACGACGACGAGAAGGAGGAGGGTCAACTGCCGTTCGTCGGGGAGCGACGCTGCTGCTGCTGCTGCTCCTTTCCCGTCGACGCGACGACGAGACTCGCACGTTGCCCTGCTGCCGTGCGCTCACGGGCGACGACGACGCTGTACGCGCGCGTCCTCGAGTACTGTGCGGCTGCTGCTGCTGCTGCGGGGAGTACGGTCCGTTGCGCGGCCCTGAGTACGATCCACCGTGGTCATGATGCGCGGAGAAGCACGCGGAGGGGCGACTGTACGAACGACGGCACCACCGCCATGTTGTAGGCGACGCTTCAGCGCCTTAATAACCCGAGTGTCGGAATCGCCGAGCTGCAGCCGCGATCGACCGCGATCCCGCCGGCGTGTCTCTTCAGAGGCGAACGGGAGGTGGGAACGGCGGCGGTTCTACGGCCCCACGCGGCGTCGGTCCGGAACGGCGGCTCTGGCACGTGCGCGACGATTTTGCGACTCGGTTTTCCACCACGTGCACTCCCGCGACTGTCAACATCAGCCTGACGCTCCCCCCCTGTCCCTCACGCCGCCGGATCATTTAAACCTCCCCCTTTCCCGCGCCGCCCCGCTGCTCCGCCACCTGCACTCGTCCCGTCCCGTTGCACGATCCGTGGCGCAGAGAAAACATAACGTTGTGCGTGTAATGGCGGTAGCGGGATCGACCCGCGCGCAGGCGAGATTAAAGTGCGATTCTCGCCCGAATTTGGGGAGCGAGAGGCTGCTCCGTTTTTTTCAGTCTACAGGGAGAGACGAGAGATGTCTTGTTTCTCGCAACCGAGCTCTTTGTTTCTTTCTGTTCTTAATTCCCTTCGAAGGCCTGTTTACATTTTGCCTCGCACGCCAATCGATCGCGTTCAATCAAATTACCGGCGGGGGATTCAAGCTGCGCTGCAACTTTTTCGAATTTCGCCGCGCGGTGCAACGTGTAAATTCATTGTCCCGCGAAATCAAAGGTGAACGGGCCGCACAGCACACTGTGCACACTGTGCACTTCTTTTGTTTCACGTTCGCGCCGATCCGTACTGCGCATCCGACATGTTTTTATTCTGACCAATCACAGGATTTTTGTACGTGTGTTAGTGCAAAGTCGGTGTGACATTGAAAAATTCGCAGTTTTGACGAATAACGCGTAAATACTTTTATACGTTGGAGCAAGTAATTACATTAATTACTTTTATTAGAACATTTTTTTCATAGGCCATTTCCATTTACAATTTAAATAATGTACGCCAGTTCGTATGCGCCTTTCCTGGATACGATCCTGAAAAGGGCCCAGGCACTTTTAGCCGTTGATACACTGGGTTTGTTTTCTGTTCCTGCACTGGTGAACTAGTGCAGTAAGCTAGAATGAGAAAAAATATGCTTGTCTTACTCCAATTTATTGCACTAGTTCACTAGTGTAGGAACAGAAAACAAGCCTACTGTTGGCGCGAATAAAAACATGGCGGAAAATTGAGAACGCCCAGATCAAAGGTGCCGACAGAGAGTGCAACTACTGGTTATACTGTGGTGTGACCTTTGACCACAGTATAACCAGTATGGGCACTCTCTGTCGGCACTTTTGATCTGGGCGTTCTCAATTTTCCGCCATGTTTTTATTCACGCCAACAGTGTATCAACGGCTAAAAGTGCCTGGGCCCTTTTCAGGATCGTATCCAGGAAAGGCGCATACGAACTGGCGTACATTATTTATTGTAAATAGAAGTGGCCTATGAAAGAAAATGTTCTAATAAAAGTAATTAATGTAATTACTTGCTCTAACGCATAAAAGTATTTACGCATTATTCGTCAACACAGCAAATTTTTCAATGTCACACCGACTTTGCACTAACACACGTACAAAAATCCTGTGATTGGTCATAATAAAAACATGTCGGATGCGCAGTACGGATCGGCGCGAACGTGAAACAAAAGAGCGAGTGGGCATACTGGTTATACTGTGTGGGAACTACGTAGCCACATCAATTTTTCGTGAAGATAAAACGCTACTCGGTTTATGTTCGTGCTAAAATATTTAGAGAAAAGTCCCCAATAATGCAATAGGCTCTTAATATGAGATAGCGGAGTTATTGCTGAATTAATAGGCATTATCTGTTGGTTCCACCACGAATTTATTGCCCTTCGAGTGAAATCTGTTTAGTGGAAAATTGATTGTTAGATCGTGTAATCGTTGCGAAAAAAAGATTTGCGATTGAATTTGGACATTGAGAACCTACTATCTCATATTAAAAACCTATCTCATAATGGAGGACTTTACGTACAATGTAAATTGTAGCTCTACGAAAAATTATCGAAAGCAACGTATATATCGCTCATATTAACGTACTGTTGAATGAGGAAATTAATAAAAGCATTATTAACGATAAATTAATATTTAAAGTAAACAATAAAAATTTATTTCTTAAACTTGTAAATTTCACATTTATTTCAATTAAATTGTCACGGAAACGTGCAGCTTCCCTACACCGTGAATAATACACAACTTATTGTTAACGTTTAACACTTTCCTTAACCCTAGAGTAGGCGCGCGCGGTCTCACAGACCGACGCAACACAAAAAGTTGTATATGCATCCAGCGCATTGAAATTTTCCATCGCTTCTCCTGTTTGTTTTTCATGCCAAGAACGGTAGCTAGAAGGAGAAGCGATGGAAAATGTCAATGCGCTGGATGCATATAAAACTTTTTGTGTTTCGTCGGTCTGTGAGACCGCGCGCACCTACTCTAGGGTTAATTGTGAAAAGTAAATTGTAAAAAAATGAAGTGATAAAAATATTAAAAACAACCATTTTAAAGAGGATCGCTGATTAGAATCGACGGGGCAGTAATTACAAAACAAACAATAATAGAAATCTTAATAAAATCGACAGTTTAATATCGGAATAAAAACCGCAAATTGCAAAGACTAAGCTAAATCTTTTTTTTATTAATATCCTTTTTCTATCAATGTATCTATATATATCTATATATATCTATATACTTTATATTTATATATATATATATGTGTAACAAGCATCCAACAAGCAGCCCCAAATAATATAAATCAAAAACATTACTGTCCATGTCGTGATTATTGTAGCAGTATTAATTGACGACTTTAGAATGACTTTAGCACAGAGAATGCGATGAGATGCGAACGGACGAGTTACGACCGAATGTAAAAGTGTCTGATCTGATATATTAAGTACTGTGCGTTTCTGATATGACCGCTAATCCCACGAACGTCTATACACCGAAATCATTCGCCCCGCCACTTTTTATGAATCCGTTGCAGATGCTCGTAAGCTCGTTGGGAGATATTAAGTTCGGGGTTTATCGAACACAGACCAGGCTGTCCCAAGAGACTTAAACCGCACAGACCTGTTGAGAAAGTCACACACTTGTATTGGCGCCGTTATCACTTAAGATAAATACCGCTTGTAAGATTTACCTTCATAACATTTCTATAGTAAATTAAATTGCGAGGCAAGATCGCGATGTGAGTTATTTTGCGTTTACCTAAATACGTGTGCAAAGGGTCGGGTCGAGTATTATCGAACTTCGCCAGTCCCCCGACGAGCGTGTCTTGCGTATTGAGGATAAACGTTTTATTCTGTTCGGCGTCGGAAAAATTGAGGAACTCCAGCAGCTCGAGCGTAGCACCAACCCAGAAGCTGTAACACGTGTCGGACGGTTTCCCAGGCCTGCCGTTAAATCCATCGTCCTGTCTCATAAGGCACCAGCGCTTTAACTGGGCTAAACGATCCCACGTCAACACGTCCGATACGTTAATGTGCTCCCGCATCAGGAACAAGCTCGCCACGGCGCAGAACGTGGAGCCCCCGTGAGATTCGAGACCGGGTCCTTGCCCAATACCACCGTCGTATGACTATAATTAACACAATGTGAACAGTCTGTTATGTGAAAGAAGGTAGAGATAACGATGCCTACAAAATCATGCGAATAAAAGAATAATTTGCACAACAAACGCTTACGATGCTTCGTAAAATGTAGTCGACAGCCCTCGGGATATCCACACCCGACCAATCGTCTAGAATCGCAGAGACGCAAGACGCGCAGTAGAGAAATCTCATGTCGCTTTCGCACCCTATGACCATGGCGGTGAAAGACCCGTCGGGATTCTGACAGGCGCGGACCCCCTCGACGATGGACCGCCTGTCCACTCGGCTGAGGTCGTCGCCGAGGATCAGTAGCGTCACCAGGCTGGTGTACGTCATCGCCAAGTGACCACACTGGTACTCGGGAATGTCCTTTGGTATCGTCGTGGACGCTTGGAAGCCGGAACGCGGGCCAGCCTGCTCGACCTGGAGCCGGTAGATCCAGTTGATCGCCCTGGACTTGGCGCACTCGCCGATCTCGTCCAGCGAATTCAGCAGGTCCAGGCCGGAGAACGCAAAGTACGCTATCATCGGCCTGGTGGAGTCGAAGTCCGCTAGGCTGCTAGGCATCACCTGCAGTAACCTCTCGAAGTACTTGACGTGCTTTTCCCGCGCCAGTCGCGGCGTCATGATGCCCGCAGGATCACGATGAAAACGTTATTCCAGGTCGACTCCTCGAGAAAAGTGGCACCCCGTCGTCGTCGTTGTCGTTGTTGATACCGTTGTTGTTGTTATTGTGCGAATGCGACAAATCAGATGTACAACTTGCCAATCGGCGCGCCTCCTGTTTCCTGTCCCCATGCCCGCTCGTCAAAGCTCCCGGAAACGCGCCGACGCATCGTGAATATTCACGCCCGGGCGACGCATCTCATCCGCTGCCCCTTTTCTCTTTCGTTCACACCAGAGACAGATTGGCACAGTAGACAAATTGGGCGTCGCGCTCGCCCTCGACGCTCTACGTCCAGCTTGACGCTTGGTTACGTTCGCCAAATCCAGAAAAGCCGACGTGCCCGCGTTTTAGATTACGAACCATGGTGTAAAGATACAAGGTGAAGCAATCTGTTGGATGCGCAGCGTCAACCAATTAGAAGTGGCCAAACCACAGTATAACCAGTAGGGGCACTCTCTGTCGGCACCTTTGATTGCGACGCACCTGCCGCGCATGCACGGAGAAAAAACACTCCTAAAACGATGCTGTTCCCTCTCAGTTTCGCATACCCGACGGTCGCGGGACTCGCGCGGGGCCCGCAGCGGCCGCAGCTTGCACCGCGGGAATAACTTTGGTTATAGTGAGAAATGTGACGTAGGGATAGAGTCGCCGACTGACAGCGCGCGATGTGACCTCCGAGACGAATGGAGGAAAACCGACGCGCACGTTTGAGTTACTTTAAGTAACTGCGGCCGCTTCGTCGCGCTGACACGAGAACGGGAAATCTCTCGGACAGGACGACTCGCCCGCTTCTTTCCCTCCTCGCAATTCAACTCTTCGCATCTCGTTCGATTTGGCGACAACTTCGTCGGTGTGTTCCTCGCGGCGACGTTCTCGCCCCCGTAATTTCCAACGTGGCTCTACAATTTACTCCGTTCGTTCGTACGCAAATATAGATTAGGATGATACGAAAGGTTCTGCCGACCCTGTAAGTAGTTTGTCGTCAAACGGCGCTTGAAATTTTCTATGGGCTCGCGATGTTAATTATCTTGGTATCTTGATACGCCTATATTGGAAGCTAACGCTCGAAACTCGCTCGTCGATACGAAAAATGGTAGAGAAGATCCCGCTGCGAAAGACGATCGCGCGACTGGACTTCCCGGCGGTTATAGCTTTCGGCAATCCTCTGCTGGACATTCTCGTGGTACTGAAGAACGACGAGCTGATCAAGAAGTACAATCTCAAGGTTGACGGCGAGACGGAGCTGTGTGAGAAGAGGCTGCAAGAGCTGATCGCCGATTTGCCATCCGAGTTAATGAATACATTTGTTAGAACGCGTTTCGTGCTCGCGCTGTATGTAAATCCAAATTCTGCGGAGAGTTTCAGTTCAAATTTGTTGCCACGTGTATTCGGAGCGCATTTGTACCTTTGCGTTTTCATTCGGCACTTAATTTTTGATGGAACGTCGAAGATAAACTGCTGTTTATAACAATGAATAAGTTGCACACTATATTTAACAGATTTATATTTATGATATCAATGTTTTTCAAAAGTTTTCATTTGCACGTGTTACATATTCATAAAAAGTATACGATATAACATAGGAATTACATTGTGCATATATGTATATGTAATAAATACATTTGTACACTACAGGGTAGAACAGCATACAAATCCCGGAGGATCCGCGCAGAACACTGTAAGGATCCTGCAGTGGCTCTATGATGAGACTCGCGAGTTGCTCTGCGACGAGACCCACGAGTCTCAAATCAGTGTCTTCTGCGGTGGCCTCGGGAACGATCAGAGAGGTTCGAGCCTAGAAAAGTTAGTTCGATTCGCAGGGGTGGACGCGAGGTTGGTGACTCTTGGTAACCTCCCATTCGGCGATACAAGTTGACACGGGCCGTCAGCGGTGACGCTTCTCCGAATTTTGCGCCCTACGCTGGAGCGTCCTTGCATATTGCATACAATTAGTAACGGCACCAACTGTGGCGCTGCAACATGCTTAGGCCCGGTTTCACCAAACGTCGCTTAATTTTAGTTTAATTCATGTTTGTCTCTCTCTAAAGTAACAGCTGGAAAGACACAGAGAACGAATTAAGCTAAGCTTAAAGTTAAAAACGTTTGTGAAGCTGGATCTTAGGCGTCCCTACGCTGGGACTCGCTCGTGTGCCCTCCAAATTTTGCACTGTACGCTGGCCGTCAGTTTGTTTTTTTCTGGTGAACAACAAAGATATAAAAAAATATTCGCGCCAACTTGCGTCGATGAATGGAAAGCACCGTCTGTTGCGGTACACACAGGAGGCGTTATGAAGGCCCGGTTGCACCTGGTTCCATATCGCTTAACTTTAACTTTAGCTTAATTCACTCTGTCTCTTTCTAAGGGAAACGGCAAGAAACGAAGAATGAATGAAGTTAAAAGTCACGTGACGCTGGTGTAACCGGGCCTAACAATAATTTCGCGAAACATTACGAGTCTAAAGTCTGTACTGTATGTGTTTCATCAGGTATGCCGTACATCCGACGTTGCCTACAGGACTGTGCGTTTCTCTTGTGTACGGTACGTCCCGCAGCCTGGTCGCTAATCTCGGCGCAGCTAGTGTATATACGTTGGACGATCTGAAAAAGGCCAATCCGCGATTAGACAGCATAAAAATAATTTACATCGAAGGCTACTTCGTGACACACAGTTTGGACGTGGCTAAGGAACTGGTCAAGCGGGCGCAGGAGAAAAATATTATTGTGGCGTTCAATCTTAATTCTTTCTACATATTCCAGGTATAAGATTTAAACATATGTAATCAACGCATCAAATTAATATCCGACTTCTTTTGTCGTAAATCGATATGAGGGGTGCGCTAGTTGCTTACCTGAGCGCTTTTTTGAAGGATCATCAAGCGGCCATTTGCGAGATGGTCGGCCACGCCAAGATCGTGTTCGGCAACGCGAGGGAAATGATCGCGCTAGCTCAAGCATTGAACGTCAACTACGACGATGTCACCGATATACCTTTCCTGCTCAACAGCTTGAAAAGGATCACGATGGACGTTTCTAGCGCCAACAGTAAGGACTGGCTGGCCGACGACGGTATATTTATTATGACGCGCGGTGGATCCGCGCCGGCGATTATCGTGTGGGGCAGAGGACAGTCTGCTCAGGTTCGTTTCGGTCGAAAGAGTAAATCGAGGGGTAAACCACTGAGAGCATTATGGTGTACAGAATTACATTACTAAGCGTTACTAGATATTTTGTGGGCCTTGCTGGGGCATTATAAAGATAAAATAAGATGAAATAAGCTAAAACAAGATAAATAAGATAAAGTAATGGCCATTGGTGTACATGATTTTGGTCAGCGGTTTACCCCTCGGAATAAATGAAAATAATCGAGAGAAAGAGGAGAGAGGTGGTGGGAAGATAGAGATCAAAGTTTTTCATGCAATTGCCCAGGTGCAACCCATCGTGCCTAAGACACCTGTTGTGGACACCACGGGCGCCGGCGACGCTCTGGTGGCTGGCTTCCTGGCCGGCGTCCTGGCTCACTGGGATCCAAAGAGTTGCCTAGAATTGGGATGCAAGATCGCATCCTGCATGACAACCAGGCTCGGCGTCACGCTCCCGAACGGCGTAGCCCCTGACTTTCTGCCATAACGTTTCGATCTCTTTAGAACGCTAATGACTAATCGTTACCTGACGTAATTGCACGGTTATTTATTGTTTGAAAGTTCTATTAGCGAATTATTGGCCGTTAGAACGATAAGCTAGCATTCCTCGTCGATGTTAACGTCCGTGTTAGATATTTACTTGATATTGAGTTTATTTATGACAGGCGCGCGCGCGTTGCTTCGCGCCACAAGGTGATATAGTGTTTGAGAAATCTTTATTTATTGACAAGACGTCGCGTTGAGCACGAGAGGCCGTACATTTCTAAATGCAGCATTAGTATTATTATTATGGATACAAAGTAACAGGGGGAACATTACAAGTTTTCCCCGATAATCGTTGCCACTATAGATCTGTAGTTTATCTACCCGACGTTGCAGTGCCCAGAAATATGTAACAGAGTTTGTAATTAACAATTATATAATAAGTTTCCCTTTCTATTTTTTTATTATAAAGTATAGAGTGACGTGTCAATGTTGTTTATGTCATATATATATATATATATATATTGTAAGGGGGAATAGGGATATATTCCCCCCAAAAAGGAAATAATCAGGATGCTGGATGAGCGTAGGAAAAAGGCGACTCGGGCTGTACTCACTGTACGAATAAAGTAAATGAAGAAACGAACTTATATTTGAATTAACTCTGTACAAAAGACTCTCAATACCAGTGCTGCGTACTGTGTCCCGTCTCGAAGGAGAGTCTTCTCTCTTCCACGAAATCGGAGCTCGAATGCTCGCTTTCCGTTTTGCGCATGAGCAAGTTCGCGGGGCCAAGTTCATTGGCTGAACACGGTTGGCCCGCAGCGCGCCGCGCGGCCAGCTGACAATGTGCCGTGCGCCGGCGCATTGTCCTCTGGTATCTTACATCTCGGCCATTTCTGACCTGCAACTGCGTCTCGAAGTTGCGCGTATCCTCAGTGGTTCTCAGTTCCTGCAAGTTCATGGGATTTAGTCGAACGCCGAGGTAAGTCGTTTTTGTTCTTACGGTTATTGCGGAGTGCATGTCTCTCTTTGGTACTGATTCTTAGCTTACTTAAATTCTAACGCATACTTCAACTTAAAGCTAGCCTTAATCCTAATTTGTTAACCTGAATCACAAGGCATGAGCGAATGGGTATCCCTATGGTGGTACTCATTACTTTCTCGTTTTCTTTGACGATTGTGGCCTTGTGCTTTAGGTTAATTAACAATTTTAGTTTTCTCGCGCGTGTCTTATATAAGATTTATTATATAAAGATAATTTAATATTTTTTAATCGTATTTGACTGACTTATTGTTAGTACTATAAGGTTAATAAAGTAAGTTAATAAGTTGTGATGTTAAAATTGTAGTAATTAATTAGTTGATAGTTGAAAACAGTTGATCAGGTGTACATACACAGAGAAGTACATATGCTTAGTATATATTA
>NW_011967020.1:120908-123831 GCF_000949405.1 Vollenhovia emeryi | reverse complement strand
AGAGAGAGAGAGAGAGAGAGAGAGAGAGAGAGAGAGAGAGAGGAAAGTGCTTTACTATGAGATAGGGTTTTCAACACCGAAATTCAATCACAAATCTTTTCTGGCAACGATTACACGATCCAACAATGAGTTTTCCGCCAAGCAGATCTCGCTCCAAGGGCAACAAATTGATGATGGAATCAATTGACGGAGCCTATTAATTTAACAGTAACCCCCGCGATCTCATATTAGGATCTTATCTCACGATAGGAGACTTTCCTCCATTTGCAGACGCAACGCCGCTGCAAGTCGACCCTCGGCGATCTTTCCGCGAAATCAGGCATCTCTCCCGCGCGGAGATCTCGATCGCGCGCATTGTGCGAGGCGGTAACGGGACGACGATTACATACGTATGCGCGTACACGTGTGCACCTTCACTTTACATAATAACGGTAGGCCGGGTGCTTATTGTAAAAATGAATGCGCGTCGGTGACTCGTGTTCTCTATTACGTGAGAAATATTGTAATTATGACGCATAATTCGACTGGAATTCGCGCGACTGATCGAAGCGACTCGGCCTGACGGCCGCGATACGCCCTCGAAAGAGAGAGAGAGAGAGAGAAAGAGAGAGAAAGAGCGCGCAAAAGGCCCGCGTGCAAAACGCACGCGTTTGTTCGTTCGTACGCACGTATGTAATCTACGCCCACTTGACAGACGCCGAGGCGAAACGATATCACTCGAATTCGCTGTAATAGGAAACGCAGATACGGGAATCGCGCGATATCGGCGCAACCGCGTTACCCTGCAGCCGGGGAGACGAGCGCGATTCCAGATTTGCACTTTCATTTTTCGTAAACGACGCTCGCGCAAAACGCGCGGATCGCGCGCGCGCGGGCGTGAAATCGCGATCTTCAGCCGCGTAATCGTCGCGAGCGCGCCAGGCGTGGAACGGAGCCGTAAACACAGTGGAATAATTGCATCTTTAAACTTTCCACGATGTACCAGACGTACCGATCGGATCGTGCAAATTTTCGAGCAGTTACGTAACTGCGATATTTTAAGTATCGCGAGGTACTCCCTAAAAGTCACTCATTGTCAGTGCAAATTGCTCATTGATTCTTCCTGCATTCAACCGCAATGATTTACAGTTTGAAGGTTGGGGCAAATTTCTGATTGGTCAATTCGGTAGTTTGGGCCACTTCTGATTGGTCGACACTGCGCTTCCACCAGATTGCTTCACCTTGTATCTTTACACCATGTTCCAGAGCGCTTTTATTTCAGCGCGGAAAGTCGAGCCGTGAAATTATTCAGTGTCGCGATGCAGTTACAATGCGATAACTGGTGCGATACAAAAGATATACGTGTTATGTAACCGAAGATCGCGGTATATAATAGCGCAACGCGATCGACGACACGTGGCACACGATATTTTTTGTTTAAACAGGCAATGCGTCTCTCGAGCGCAGCCCACAAAAAAATTCCCGACTCTAATGCGATTACACTTGAATGTATCATAAAATAGGATCGATATAGCGCCAATCATATTTGTTATGGGGGAAGGAATATTTTATTCTTAAATGAAAAATTCTAAAATCTGGAATAAAATGATAGTATGCTTCGTCTTTGGTCGAATATCGCGGTGCCAACTTCGTGCGTTGTAAGATGGGGGAAAATCCCTTACTAAAAAAGAGATGTTACCAGCGCGAATGTCGTTAATATCGACCAGTTAAGGCCCTTCTCCGCGATGCCGATTGATTTTCTCGAAGCGCGATGTGCTTCACTTCTTTTTTAGGTTCAGAGTAAATGAAGTTTTACAATTTAGAATTTAGAAATACTAGACATGACAGAACGCGCGCTTCGCGCGCGCTGTTTGTGGTCGAGCATTGTGTATTTTTAAGAATTTGTACACACGCGAAGAGAGAGAGGGAGAGAAGTAATTATATGCGCAACGTCACTTTAAAATAAAAAGTGTCACTCACTGATACGAGTCCCAACAGCAAAGTTGTACATCGCTAACTATATATGTTAAACTGTAACAATACAAAAATGTATACGATTATTATAGACTAATTATGCAAAATCGAAACTATTGTATTAAATATACTTTATATTTTATATTAAAAAAATGGGTATTTATTAAAACAATTATATAGAATACTGAAAGTCTTCCTTTTAAATATGAACTCACAAAATTTTATACGTACGGTTTTGTCTCTAAAATAAACTTATTCGAATGCACGTTGGAATCATTTGAATAAATAAAATAAAAGCACAGAACAGATGATTCATTTTGCACAAGTAGCAAATAACAAAAACGTAAGACACGTACCTTACGATTTCTCTGCCGTTGCCCGATGCCGCCTCGGCCGGCTCCTCCTCTCAGATTTTCTTGTTGCACTTACACTCACTCGCGAAAATCGATCGCGCGAAATTTCGGACACTCCCGTACGCGATGTAAAATACCATGAAATGCAGTAAGCGACATTCTTTACTTCCTGCCCGTCCGAGTTGCGAAGAACGACAGAGCGAATTACAGCGCGAACGCCGAAGTCGCACAAATATCTCTCTCTTGCCGAAAATGGAACAGATTACACGAAATCGATAGATAGTTAAAAGCGCGGTGCGTAAACGAGATGTAACCGCGACAACGTACCACGGTTTACTTTCAAATTTTAGATGAGTTAGTCTCGTAAAATATCCATGTACACGTTAATAAAGAACCTCAACGCGCAATTCGTTTCTCATTACAAGTTGTAGAGACTTAATAATTAATCGAGTAACGTTACTTGTCACTGATGAAGGTGTACAAATCAATAGCGTTTTATCCCTACATTCTTCGCGATCGAGTCTTGGAAACCGGTAACGTAAAAATAATATCACGCACGGAACAACTCTCGATGCTGCCTGCCGGCTCGACGTTCGGCGAGCGAGTGATAAGTACGG
>NW_011967020.1:115530-120729 GCF_000949405.1 Vollenhovia emeryi | reverse complement strand
AATTTTCCAATACGTAGATGGGCCAACGAATTCTCAACGTTTTTTTGTTGTTTTTCACTCGGCGCGGCATCGTACAACGTCACGCGAACCATTATTTACACTAAGGTCGCCGCGCAGTCACTCGCCGAACGTCGAGCCGGCATGCAGTGGCGCGAGTCGTTCCGTGCGTGGTACCATTTTTGCGTTGTCGGTTTCCAAGACTCGATCGTGAAGAATGTAAGGATAAAACGCTATTGATTTAGACTCCTTTATCAGTGACAAGTAACGCTACTAGATTAATTATTAATAGCGAATTCGGTTGCTTGCACTAGTGCGTACCGAGTGCACACCAAGGCCAGTTTACAGTCAATTTTTATACTTAACTTTGTCTTAAATGCACGTTCAAAGCGATTTAGCCAGAAAACAATCCGTATGGATGCTATACAGATCGTTTTACTGGCTACGAAATATTTCAAGAATATTTAAGACGCTTCGGAAATATAAGAATTGACTGTAAACAAGCCTTAGTGCGCACTCGGTGCGCACCAGTGCAAGCAACCGAATTCGCTATAAGTCTCTACAACTTGTAATGAGAAACGAATTGCGCGTTGAGGCGACGGTTCTTTATGAACGTGTACATGGATATTTTACGAGACATAACTCATCTAAAATTTGAAAGTAAACCGTGGTACGTTGTCGCGGTTACATCTCGTTTACGCACCGCGCTTTTAACTATCTATCGATTTCGTGTAATCTGTTCCATTTTCGGGAAGAGAGAGATATTTGTGCGACTTCGGCGTTCGCGCTGTAATTCGCTCTGTCGTTCTTCGCAACTCGAACGGGCAGGAAGTAAAGAATGTCGCTTACTGCATTTCACGGTATTTTACATCGCGTACGGGAGTGTCCGAAATTTCGCGCGATCGATTTTCGCGAGTGAGTGTAAGTGCAACAAGAAAATCTGAGAGGAGGAGCAGGCCGAGGCGGCATCGGGCAACGGCAGAGAAATCGTAAGGTACGTGTCTTACGTTTTTGTTATTTGCTACTTGTGCAAAATGAATAATCTGTTCTGTGCTTTTATTTTATTTATTCAAATGATTCCAACGTGCATTCGAATAAGTTTATTTTAGAGACAAAACCATACGTATAAAATTTTGTGAGTTCATATTTAAAAGGAAGACTTTCAGTATTCTATATAATTGTTTTAATAAATACCCATTTTTTTAATATAAAATATAAAGTATATTTAATACAATAGTTTCGATTTTGCATAATTAGTCTATAATAATCGTATGCATTTTTGTATTGTTAGTTTTATTTTAAATTGTCGTTGCGCATACAATTACTTCTTCGCGTGTATACAAATTCTTAAAAATATATAATGCTTGACCATAAACTGCGCGCGCGAAGCGCGTGTTTTATCATTTCTAATTTATTCTAAATTTACATTTATATAAGTTACTCCTGTCTCAATCTTTTTTAATTCAACAGAGGAGAATAAGAATTATTGATTTTATTTTGATATCGTCTTACTTTTATACTAAATGAGGTTGCGAGAAATATAAATGCGTCAAGAATATTTTTTCTCTCGGTAACAGAAATCCTTTCTGAGGGTGCGAGAACAATAAAAGAGACTCGAAACTCTGAGGATCTCTCCGCTCGTCGAGTCTGATCGACAAACGTTCGCCAATTCGAAAACTTTCCTAGTCAATTAAGGAAGAATATCATAATTCGCAATAATTGACACAAAGCGCGAACGAAACTTGTATCCTCGAGCATGACGTAGACGACGATTGCGGAAGCAGCGGGCAGAAAGAAGCTGATGCGGTAGAATTGATGGATTCGAGGTATATAATTTCCGCGTCGACAATGCGCGAACAAAGATTATCGGGAAAAGACGGGGACTTCCGTGACGACAGTTTTTCCGACTTTAATCGCGTCTTCGCGCTCGTCGACGCGTGCACGACCCTGAGGAGGCCGCAAACGCAAAAAGAATGTATTTGGAGTGGTGAATAATTCGCTCGAGTATCTTTGAAGGTTTCCGCGCGAATTTTTCCACCGACAATCGGGCCGCTATTTTCTACAAAACTGAAAAGATGAACGCTCCGCTCTCACGAGCGAGTCGAGCTTGTGAAACATCGAAGCGAGCCCGGCGACGAGAGCACATAAAGTTATCGTGGAATGCAGTTCACGTGCATTCGAACAAGCCGCGCCAGCGACGCACGCATGTGCGTACACGCATCTCCTACGTGCGGGCCGCGTGTAGGACACAGATTCGTTCTATCCCGGGAATGTGCGGCTAAAGAAACCGATAGTCACGCTGCAATTATCGACTTCCTATTCGACGTACCGCGCGTCTCGGTCTTTAATTCCCCGCCTCATAATGCGATATGGAAAGCGCGTCGTTATCAGAGTCAATTTGTTATTCCATTAGTTGTCAGGAATGCAGATTCCTTATAATTGCAAATTGCGCTTGCGCGCTTTTGTATAGTTACCACTTTATCAGATTTTTGCGCGTTCAATTTGTATAAAGTATATACGCAACGATTACAGATATACATAGAGAGATTAATATCTTCTTACGTTGTGCTATACCTTTTTTTTTATTACCTACGTACGAGAGAATCGCGCACGCGAGTTTCGCAGACGACTCGAGAGGAATGCAAGCTGAACGTTAATAAGCGGAACAGACGCGATTCACGAGCGACGTCGATCTCCGACGTTACGTGTCGCCGACATTTTTACGATCGCCAGATACAAAGGAATCCGTGTCTCTCGTCGCGGCACACCCGAGCTGTATTTCCATAGGTTCGTAAATAACGCAAAAGGCGACGCTGCCCGTCAGTTCGACACACGTAACCCGACGAGCCAATAATTCATCGATCAATCGGAATCTGCTCGGCGCCGAGGAATCGCGTTTCGCTCCGACTCGGATTCGCAAACCGTCGATTCTCAACGACGAGAGTTCGAGCAGCGGGCACGACGTTATGACGAATTAAAGATAAAATCGATTGGCTAAAGTACCGTCTTATCCATTAATGCCTGGACCTCAGGTTTACTAGGATTCACATTTTCGTAATCTTTATTCCCATCTAGGCATCGACGGGTTTCAGGCTGTAGTTGACACACACCCTCGGCAAGAATTTCTGTTACCGAGACAAAAAATATTCTTGACGCATTTATATTTCTCACAACCTCATTTAGGATAAAAATAAATCAACAATTCTTACTCTCCTCTGTCGAATTAAAAAAGATCGAGACAAGAGTGACTTATGTAAATGTAAATTTAGAATAAATATTCTCTCCATCTTACAACGCACGAAGTTGGCACCGCGATATTTGACAAGAGACGATACGTACTATCACTTTATTCTAGATTTTACAATGTTTCATTTAAGATTAGAATATTCTTTTCTCCGTAACAAATATGATTGGCGCTATATCGATCCTATTTTACGATGCATTCAAGTGTAATAGCATTGGATCCGGGATTTTTTTTCTGTGCGTGCAGCTTCTATAGGAGTCTGTAGCAGTAGAGGAAAGTCCCCTATTATGAGATGGGCTCCATATTAATAGGTCTATTGGCTTCGCCATGAATTTATTGCCCTTGGAGTGAAATCTGTTTAGCGGGAAATTGATTGTTAGATCGTGTAATCGTTGCGAATAAAGATTCGTTCATTCAATTTGGACGTTGAAAACCTACTGTCTTATATTAGAATCCTATCTCACAATAGAGGGCTTGCAGCCGGAAACTCAGTGAATTGTATAGATGAGAGAAATGATGATATAAAAATGCAGGTCCAGGCATTAATGAACAGGACTGTGCGATAAAAAATTAATGAAAAATGACGTCCATTTCAATTTTCCGCGTCGCGACGCCTCAAACTCGTTCGAATTGCGGACGGAAATCCAGTCCTGCCGTCCTTGCCGGGCAACACTTGTAACAGATACGCGTTACGGCCGTGAACTATCCCCGCGGATATCCAAGCCGTAAAATTGCAGTCACTTGTCAACCGCGCTGGAAACCTTTAATTATGTTCTCGGCCACCGGTCATCTCCTCGCCCGCATTTTTGTGCGCATTGTTTCGCGCGCGACAGAAGGCCGGCGTTTCTCTCTCTCTCTCTCTCTCTTTCTCTTCGTATACCGGGTGACTTATCGGGGCCGCCTGCACCGTTACGTGCGCGCGCGACGACAACGTCCGAGATAGGATTATCTGAATGTTTGGCGGCGATACCGTTTTCCACACTTCGCATGGTGCATCGCGAGGCTACGCAGTTTCAGGCTTCACCATGTACCGACTACTCCGGAATAAGCACGACCGTATTGACTGGTACCGATATCGGCGCGATTGATGCCCACCGGAACAAGACTTTTTTCCCTTATCCTTTTTCCTGGTGAGCGTCTTACGAAGAATCAAGTGTTCATTAACATTCGAGCTATCGGCAGCGTGCAAAAAGTGTAAATATGAATATATCAGCATAATAAAAGCGTTTCAACGGTGTCTTTTAATGAGAGCAATTTGTTAAGATATAAAAGCTTTCTTGAGGTTATCGCGTTACGTACGACTACGCGCGAGGATGAATGAAGACGTGGTTCTACACGGAGATAATTTTCCCTTCAATTTCACCACGAAAATCACGTGATCGTGGGACAACGTGGCATTTTGAACAACTTTGTAAAAGTTTTCTGAAATTTTACCATATATTTTACTAGTAAAATGTAATAAAATTCTTTGAAGTGCCATTTGTCCCATGATTACGTGATTTTCAGGATAAATTTTAAAAGAAAACTCTAATGGAGTAAAGCGCGGAGTCAAAAGGAAAAGAGACAAAGTAGTTATTAAAGAAGCGTACGCGGAGAGAATTTTCTCTTAAAATTTATCCTGAAAATCATGTGATCGTAGGACAACACGGCATTTTGAACTGTACAAGAGTTTTTTGAAAGTTTACTAGTAAAATGGGTAATTATTTAGATTAACACACCCACCTCCAATAACCTTGGGCTTGACATATATTATAGAGGTCACCCTCCTGAGTAACCCTCAGAAGGATTTAGCCGGCGCTCGTTGTTTATTAAAAAGTTATTAAAAAAACAATGTCAACCAATTATATGTAATTTTTAGACACAAATATTAAAAATTTTGAAAAATATTTTAAACAAAAGTTGTAGATCTCGTTGAAATATACATTTTATGTACTATTCATTTTTACTGTGCGAGTAAT
>NW_011967020.1:94996-115115 GCF_000949405.1 Vollenhovia emeryi | reverse complement strand
GAGCGCCGGCTAAATCCTTCTGAGCGTTACTCAGGAGGGTAACCTTGACAACATATGTCAAGCCCAAGGTTATTGGAGGTGGGTGTGTTAATCTAAATAATTACCAAACCTATCTCCGTGTACGAAATATATCACGGATTATTAGCGCGGGACCTCTTAACGTTACATCCGAGGGCCGAAAGATTAAATCGACATCTGCCTCGGGCAGGCATCTGCGACGTTCCTCGGCCCTCAGCAGGTGCGAGGTCGCTCTTCCCCGAGGGCAGGGGAAGCGCAGATCCGTTGGGACCCGCCGCTGGAAACTTTGTTCCGGAAAAGTAACGACGGCAGAGCGTCGCTCCACCAAATTTCAACCGAACAAAGTATTTACGGGCGATGAGAGACAAACGTACCGCGGTGGCCTCTGGAGGCATTGAGAGCGCGCTGCAGCCGCGCGTTTAAAACTAAATTAATATCGCGAGGTCCGTCACGCCCCCTCCGTTCAGGGCTAATGACATCTCGCGGTGCCGGCGCGGCGCGTATGTAGGCAGCCACCGGAATACGGGGACAAAGCGAAACGAAAACAACAGTCGACCGTTCCTTTGCGGTATTACCGCTTTCCTGCTGCTCTCTCGCAGTGTCGTAACTAGGCGAACTTTTCCGCAGCGTCCGGTGTGCGGTGCCGTGTCACGCCGCGCCGTCGAAGCGCGTCCAAACGCGCCGCCGGCCCCGCGGCCGGTCATCGCGCGCCGAGACGCAGATTATTTCGCCGTCCAGAGAGCAAATCGAGTCTGACGATCATCGTTTCCGCGGTTCCTTCTCTTTCGCTCGCCTTTTTTTTTCCTCTCCTTCGCAATAAATTGCTACCTTCGTCTGTACCGGGTGACTCGGACGCAGCGCGTATCTGCGCAGTTAACTAAAAAGAATGCGCGTATCCTTTACGTAAGTTGAACTCGCGCCGAGATCGCTATCGCTTTTTACCAGGCGCTGAAGGTGCCAGGTAGATCGGCGATGATTAAGCTTCCAAAAGAAATGAAGAAGAAAAAAAAACGCGCCAGAACCCGACGAACCACTCTTGATCCCGAAATTACACGAGGCACGAAAGGAAGCGGAATTGCCGTTTACGCGAAATTATACGAATAATCTCCCCGAGTACTCGCGGGATATGATTGTAAAGTCAAATAGTAAATTATAGCGAGTTATAAATATATAAGCGCTATTCAAAGTAAACAGGATTCGTCGCACTTAGTAAATTTAACGCGTTCTAGTATATCAGCTGTGCACGCAGAGAATTTTCCCTTCGAATTTACCCCGAGACGTCGTGGGACAACGTGGTATTTTGACCAACTTTATGAGAGTTTTCTTAAATTTCACCGTTTTATTAGTAAAATGTATACTAAGTGTAATCAGAGGAAAGTCCCCTATTATAAGATAGCGGAGTTTCTGCTAATTTAATAAGCGTCATCTGTTTATTCCGCCATGAATTTATTAGAGTGAAATCTGTTTAGTGGCAAATTGACTGTTAGATCGTGTAAGCGTTGCGAAAAAAAAATTTGCGGTTGAATGTCGACGTTGAAAACCCAGGGTTGGTAAAATTCCGCAGTTTTTAGATAAAGTCCATGTCAGTGCTAAGAACCGGTGGTTTTTGGAAATAACCGGCAAAAACTGGTTTTCACTATTAAAAACGATAAGCTAAGTAGAAAATTTTTATAAAGCACTGCAAAAAAGTATTTTTTTCCCGCATAAACTCAAAATTGAGTATCTCCAAAGTTCTCGTTTTAAAAATATGTATTAATTTCAATAAAATAATAATTTTTTTATTTAAAAACTTATTATATTGGTTTCTTTTTAAAATAGTGATTAATATCTGTGATTTAGTATTTAAAATAAACATATTTTCTCACAAAGACTCTAAAATGACTAATATTTATATAAATATATTTTAATTAAGTATTAGTTCTTTTTATAATTTTTGCCAATTCATTCCATTGGATAAAGTCCGGGACGGTAAAACCTAGAATTTACCATGGTTTTTTCCACCCCCTGGATTTTTCCAGCCAACCCTGTGAAAACCTGCTATCTCGTATTAGAATCTCGTAATCGAGGACCTTCCTCTACTAGTAAAATGTATGGTAAAATTTAAAACAACCTCGTGTAAAATTCTTGGAAATGCCGTGTTGTCCCACGATTTTCAGGATAAAGAAGTAAATACGCCTCGGCGTATCGTCGAGGAAGTTTCGTCTCTCGGCCGAGACAAGAACGCGCGCGCGCGCGCGCACACACGTGTTTGACGTTCACGGATTATTTGAGAAAAGTGATAAGGACGCGGTTAACGCGACGGCGGTAAGAGAACGGCGCAGAATGACTCGCGGCGGACATTTGCCGTGACGTGACGCCATCAAGTCCTGTCGGAATGGCAGGTTCGAATACCTCGCCTGCCTGCCTGCTTACCTGCCCGCGAGCAACGCACGCACCGGCTGCTCCTAGCTCGTATCAATGTGTCTTCCGCCTTGCACCGGGTGGCTCTTTAAAAGCCGATTCGCCTAGCCATTTCGCTCAAACCATTAAACCGGTCCCTTTTGTCAGGCCACTAGTCGGCCGGCGCGACTCCAGCCTGTGTGCAGCCGGCGATGCACACGCTCGCACGCACGCACACGCACGCACGCGGCCGAACGGACGAACGAATGACCGTGCGCGACACGTACGCCGGGTGTTACTCATTTCCACACACTAGGTGACGGATTAATCCCCGTCTAATTGAAAGCCGCCGCGATTAATCAATCATTTCGGCGGCGGTCATTAGCGGCCGATTAACGCGCGCGACACGCGAATACCGTATTTCGAGGAATCCCGTCATTGTCCGTCGACGGTCGTGCGCTCGTCGGCGCGAGGGGGAAGGACTCGCAGGCGGATTCCTCTTTCCCATTTCCGTTCCGCGAACGACGCTTCGTTGTCGCTTCGCGAGAATGTCGAGGAGTATTTAATTTAATACAGTTTGGTCGACTTTTAAAACAATCCCCGCTTGTTTAATTACCACTGGCGGCAATAAGCCTCATTCTACTTGGTTAATACATTTCCTTAATATGATGATGATAGAAGCTCAAGCTCGTCTTTATGTGAAAAAGTTGAAGGGCCCAACGAGCGAGCCGAATCGAATATTATCGCCTCAGTTTAGCCTCGCATTTGATTTTTCAATCGGGTGCAATGAGCTCGAACTAAGGTCTTTGTGTCGGAGAAAATATATGGAATTTTTGATAGGCCAGAAAAGAGTCGCCATTTAATTCCCTTTTAGTAGTCAGCAAAAGTTCCGTAGATCCTCTTCGGTCTAAAAGGTTTCAAAGAGGGTGAAATATTTTATTACATTCTCTTTGACGGTCAGAACGAAGTTAAACTCAATTCTTTTTACTATCTGGGCCTCAAGTTGGAGTTGAAACCGACCCCGAAGTCCAAATGAAGACAGAATAGAACAATTGAGGTCCATTCTGCAGGGTTGGCAAAATTCCGCATTTTTTGGACAAAGTCCATGCCAGTGGTAAAACCCGGTATTTTTCGGAAATAACCGGCAAAAACTGGTCTTCTCTATTAAAAACGTTACGCAGTTGAAAAATTTGTGTTAAATTTAGCAGATACCACGTGTCCCAAACGGTCCAGACAAGTTTCTGCGTTTTTTAACATAATATGGATGCGCTAAATGATCGCACTAATACTCTGTTAATATTTTAACACAAAATAAATGCAAATGTCAAAATAATTTGAAATAAATTTTGTGTAAAATTAACATATTTTTAATGGCAAAATGAATTTTTAAAAATGTATAAATAAGTCAAATGACGGTTCGAAATCACTCTCGCTTATGTTATATAGAATAAAAGCAGCATCTTATTCTGTAAATTTTAACAGATAAATCTTGTTACTAATAATATAGAACATATGTATTGTGTAAGACTAAAAAATAAGTACACATTGTGTTGCTTTAACATTTCCTTTCAGTTATTTTAATAAATTTACATTTGAGATTAATTAACACGAGAGCAATATGTTAAATTAACACATGAATGTGTTAAACATTTAACACAAAAATTTTATCCGGCATTTTTTTTAACAAGAAAACACAATTTTTCCAACTGTGTAAGATAAGTAGAAAACTTTTAGAAAACACTGTAAAAAAGGATTGTTTCCCGCATAAACTAAACATTAATATTGTACAAAACTTAGTATCTCCGAAGTTCTCGTTTTAAAAATATGTATTAATTTCAATAAAACAATTTTTCTTAATTAAAAACTTATATTGGTTTCCTCTTAAAATAGTGATTAATATCTGATTTAGTATTGTAAACAAACATCTTTTCTCATAAAGACTATAAAAAAGACTAATATATATTAATTAAGTATTAGTTATTTTTATAATTTTTACCAATTCATTCCATTGGATAAAGTCCGGGACGGTGAAAACTGGAATTTACCATTGTTTTTCCACCCCCTGGATTTTTCCAGCCAACCCTGCCATTCCGGGACCAAATACTCGACCCAGCAAAGTGCTATGTTCATTTCTTATCGAATATTATAGCAAGTTAATTTTGATCTACGTGAAGACCACGTAGAAGATGTTAACTTGAGCACTTTATTTGATAACAGGCTACAAATTAGCCCAACACCTTGATGACCGTTTGCTGGTCGCCTTTTAATATATTTAGCAAATGCTCGCTTCCGATATCAAGTCTTCAAATTCACCGCTGGCTTGTCAATGTCTCGATTGCAAGTTAATTAGCGAGGGCTAATTCCGAGTCGATCGCGCAACACGAGAGTTCTTCCAATCAGAGTCTGGCCAGCAGGCCCCAGTTTCGACAAAATGACGCGAGTGAGAAAGAAATACGTTCCCTTTCACTCTACACACAGCATATGCGTCACGTAGAGTGAGAGGAAACATTATTCTTTCTGTCTCGCGTCATTTGGCCGAAACTGGCCTGCTGGCCAGACTCGGAGCGCAACAGCGGAATAATCGCGACATCGATCACACCCCTCGCGCGTTGTACGCCGCGCTTCAACACAATTTTCGAGACGAGTCGCGAACAGGACGAGGAGCGTGGGCGGTCGTACGATACGAAACGTTATCTGCGCGACGTTAACCTTTTAAACGTCCAAGAGAACAGCGCCGCACGCGATAATAAACGATAAATAGTAATGAATAAGAACGAGCGGGGCTCCGAGACAGTCAGGCGTGTTTACGGGATCGTCGATCGAGCGTTAAACACCGTCCATCCCGAGCGGGACGAGAGGAGACGAGAGCCGGAGCGCGAAACGGTCGCGAGCGGCGGCCAAGTGCCGGCGGTAAAAGTGCGCTCCTTCTGACATTTGAAGGCACTCGCGTGCGAGCCCGCGGCGTCCTTGGGTCAGTTCGCCGTGCGCGACGTCAGAAATTCAACCTGGTCGCGCGAGGCCGCGCACACGTTGTCGCTCACGGTTACGGACCGGGAGCACCTGTGCGCCCGGTCCGGTCCCTCAAAGGGATCGCGGTGCAACCGTAGACTTGTATACTAGACTGCGCCATCCGCAGGAGGCGTCGGTCGTAAGATACAGAAAGAGAGGAAGAACTGAGTCAATGTGTCTCTGTCTAACTTGTTCGTTTTCTCCCCACTCTTGACGCTGAGCGAGAGAGAGATCATGAGTCTTTTGATATGTCTGCACTCTAATGTTTAGGACAGCGCGTCCATAGGGATGGTGCAGTCTAGTACATAAGTCTATAAGCCAGTTTCACAAACGTCGTTTAACCGCTAACCCATGGTTAATTGATCCTCTGTCTCTTCTTGGATAACAAGATAGAGAAAGATAGGAAGTCGACTGAACTCTGGTTAACAGTTAACCGACGTTTGTGAAACTGGACCTAAGGGTGTAACGCGTACAGACTTGAGCACGAACGCGAATGAGGCAAACCGAGGCCGCATGAGCATACACGTGTGTACTAGGGCTGTTACTTTTGATAACTTGGAAGATTCGGAGCTCCGAAAGAATTCGAGGCTTCGAAGTTGACTTCGAACTTTCGAATCTTCGAAGTTCGAATTTAACTTTGAAGTTGCGAAACTTGGAAAGATTTACTCGTGCGAGTGGCGAATTTGTTTGAAGAACACTAAAAATACTGTAAATAAAAAGTACTTATTCATATATGTTGAAAAATAGGTAATTGCTTCAAAATTATAATTTTGAAGTACTATAACATGTATATTATTATACATATTTGTTTAAGATCGCGTAATTAAATCTTCAAAAATAGTCAAGTAAATCAATTAAGTATTTTTTATGTTCTTTGAATAAATTCGCCACTCGCACGAATAAATTTTTCGAAGCTTCGAAGTTAACTTCGAAGATTTCGAGGTTAACTTCGAACTTCAGAGCTTCGAAGATTCCGAGGTTAGATTCGAACTTCAAAGCTTCGAAGATTTCGAAGTTAACTTCGGACTTCAGAGCTTCGAAGCTTCGAAAGTTCGAATGTCGAAGCCTTCGAAGGAAATAACCAGTTCTAATGTGTACGTTGGTCCGAGGCGCGGCAAATTGCCTCGGATTGTTCGCCTCAGTCCGAGCCGAACGCTGTCTAGTCGGTCGATCAAAGAAAACTCAGCACCACCGAACAGGTACCTCGACTTGCTTCATTACGTCCTCGTGCAGAGTCTATGGGCGTTTTCCAGCACACAATGTGACACAGTGTAACACTGTGAATCATTACATCCTTGTTGTTTGCCAATGTTAAACAAGGATGAAACGATTCACTGTTACACTGTGTCCTTGCTGGAAAACGCCCTGTATTTTTGCGATCCGAGGCATTCGGTGCGGTCTCAGTTTGCCTCATTCGCGTTCAAGTCTATACCCGGCTTTATGTTTTCGATCCCATCCTCTCGACAGCGTCTCCTCCCGGTGAGAAATGATTCGTGGAAATGTCGGCACTGTCAGATTCGATTCGACATCGGTTTCACTTGGTGTTGACGTCGATTCAATGTTAGCTCGACATCGATTCACGAGTCATTTCTTACTGGGCTCTCATGCGCGCGAGCAAAAACACGGCTCCGAGGTAAACACGCGGCGCGGGTAAACAGACCGTCGGAGCCGGCCACGATTCCAGGGACTCCGGATTGCGGCATGCGAGGACGGCCCGCTGCTGGCTGTTTCCCGCCCGAATTAGCCGCGCGAGTCACGGGGGAGGATCGACGAACGCGAGAGGCATTTCCGCGTCCGCGCGTCATCCTCGGTACAGCCGGAATAAGTGCGCGAGAAGGCAACTTCGTTTCGGCGAGATCGCGCGCTGGTCCTCGACGAAACGCGAGCCCGCGGTGAACGAACGGAGACCGGGCGGGGAAGACGATCGTGGATCGCGAGGACACGCACCTCGCGCCGGATACGTTACCCTTCTTTCACGGGGGGAGGACGGCTCGACCTTAGCGCGCGCGCTCTCTTTCTCTCTCTTTCTCTCTCCACCGTTAAGTTAACCGCCGCGCGCCTCGTCCTGCCTCGTAAAAATGCCGAAATAGAAAGTCCGAGCCGCGCGCGGTCCAACGCCGGCACTGCTCCCCGAGAGACATTTTCCAGCGTGCTTCGGGAGGGAAATTCGAGAGCGGCGATTCTCTACCTTCTTCGGGAAGACGAGCCGAGAAGGCGCGCGCTCGCGCCCGCGGAAAAAGAAGCGGCGTGTCGCGTAGTTTTCACTTACCGGCGGCGATGGATCGTTGCGCTGCCCGGTGTGACCGACACGTTCCTTGGAGCGGGCCGCCGCTTTCCACGAAGAACCGTACTTCACCTGCTCGGGCGGACACGCGACTCACCAGTGCGAGCGGGGAAAAGTCACGTTTGAGAGCCAGGCGGGACCGGCGCGCGCGACGCCGCCTGACGGCGCGCTTCTCGCGCCCGCCATCTTGAATCGCCCTTCCATCTTGAAGCGGCGCCATGTCGGTCGGCGGGAAAAGTCGAATTGCGCGCCGAGAAATCTGGACAGAGCATTTCGATCGATTGGTGACTTAGGTCCGGCTTCATCAAACTTTAATCTTAGTTTAATTCTTGTTTGTCTCTTTCTAAAGTGATAGTTGGAAAGAGACAAAGTTACGGGGATGCTGGAGTGATTCTACACTTTTGCTCCTAGAACTGTCAACTCGTGAAAACATTTGTGTAATATTACAAAAAAAAATGTGTGATATACCTAACCTAGGTTAAAGTAATCTATAACTTATTCGAGTGAATAGATTTTTTCTTAGGCTTCTAAACTTAATTTCAATGATACCACGCTGTTCTCTGCTTTAGTCCGAATAATGGAACACTGTCGGTTCGTACAAATGCCACATAATTTGTATATTACACAAATGTTTTCACGAGTTGACAGTTCTAGGAGCAAAAGGTGCCGAAAGTGCAGAATCACTCCAGCATCCCCTTAAACAACGTTGGTGAAACAATGAGATAATTTCCGTGCTTCCGACACGCGAACGACACGCGGCTGATTAATAAAAATACACGATTAAAATTAAACATCGCGTGCACAATATCTCTGCACGTATTGCATGTTTCGGTCCCGAGTTAAATAATAACGTAAAGAACGAAATTAAAAATGTCGATACCATTAAATGAGGGAGCTTTCCCGCCGGAGTTTGGACCTCGCTATGGTGTATCTCTTTAAATAAAATTCTTGTTACAAAATTTACTTAAAATACCCACACAGCACAAAGCTCCGATTAAGCTCCCAGGGAGTTCATTTCGCTGAGCTCCCGGGAAGCTTACAAAATTCGACAAAACAAGCTTCCAGGAAGTTCATTTCACTGAGCTCCTGGGAAGCTTACAAAAATTCGATAAAATAAGCTTCCAGGGAGTTTATTTCGCTGAGCTAAAGTACCTGTAAGATTTTTATAGAATAAAAATTACGTTGAAATTTAGTAACATTATTCAGTATTTTTTACATATCGAATTATGTAATATACGAATGAGAAAAACATTAATATTACATAAAATGTGATTGATTATCCAGATATATGGTATCCTTTCATCGGGGTAGCATTCTGTACTATATGTCATATTAGGTGTACCTTTTTTCAGCATTTTGCTACAATCTTCCCCAAGTGTCCAAGGTGGCATGTCGTACTTACCTGTCGTATGTCGTACATTTTAAAACATGACTTCTCAATTCCCTGCGAGCTTAAATGAAGCTCCCCGGAAGCTCCTATGTCCGCTTTTGAGAACTCCCTGTGAGCTTTATTTAAGCTCGCAGGGAGCTTAAATAAAACTCCTAAGGAGCTCTCAAAAGCGGACATAGGAGCTCCCAAGGAGCTCTGTGCGAGTTCGTTTGAAGTTCAAGTTAAGCTTATGAAAAATTTTAAGAGCTCCCCAGGAGCTCTCTGGGAGTTCCCCGTGCTGTGTGGGTACTCAACCAAAGAATATCACTAGTCTTGAATATACAAGGTGTCCCAGAAGGAAAGGTCAATATTCTGGGAGGTGACAGAATCGGTCGTTTCAAGCAAAAATGTTCATATGAATATACGTCCCATTCCCCACTGTTTCCGAGATAGAGCTACTTGAATGTCTCGTTTATTAACTTTTTTTTCTGTACACTTCACCCTTCATCCAACCTCATAAACGTCCGCGGGAATTTGCTCTTACACGTCTGTTGACTGTTGCGCTAACATCGTAGAAATGTACAAAATGCCTCGCGCATTCACAAATGCCGAATATGCAGATATAATGCTGTATGTTTACGGTTTCTGTGACGGTAGTGCTGCTGCTGCTGTTGAAGAATACCGTCGCTTTCCTACACGCAGAATTCCGAATCGCAAAGTGTTTTCCGAGGTTTCCAATACATCGCGTGAAAGTGAAACGCTTCCCACCCACACAGCACAGAAAGATTGCAGGAAGATTGCAGAAATGTTACATTGCAAGGTTGCAATATTGCAGCAACGTTGCGCAACATTGCTGCAACGTTTCTGGAGGATTGCAGCAACGTTGAAATGTCCGCCCTCGGAGAGATTGCAGTGTAACATTATAGCAATGCTGCACTGCAATATTTTTGGAAAAATTTGTTGTTGTACATAAGCGGAGAATTTACTAATTACATATGCATCCGGGCCTTTTTCAATACACAGCAAGCTATTGCGAAGCAACCTAAGGAGATTATGTCGCTTCGCAATAGATGGAGATTGCGAGCAACACCGCACTGATCAAGTAAAATTATTGGTATCAACGAAAATAACATTATAAAATTCTCGTAATTAGAAAAAAATTTTTAATAGAAAATATAGTATTTTCATTATTTTTGAAACATTGCTGCAATATTGCTATCGAAAATTTGCAATTTTATATCTCTGCAATGTCTTTGCAAGATTGCACTGCAATTTGCAAGATTGTAACGTTTCTGCAATGTAACTGCAACAATCTGTGCTGTATGGGCAGTGTTCATGTTTTATGAACGAGGACGTCAACAAAATGTGCCCTATCTCGGGAACAGTGGGGAATGGGACGTATGTTCACGTGAACACTTTTGCTTAAAACGACCGATACCATCATCTCCCACAATATTGACCCTTCCTCCTGGAACACCCTGTACATCGAAGTATTTCACGTCAATAGAAAATACATATTGCGTCGGGGCCCTATTAAAAGTTGTCGGAAATTCTCACGCCGCAATTACATGCAGACACGACGATTACGATCTTCGATTCGCGTGCGGCGGATTTCGCGCTGCGGTTCCGTTATCGCGCGACCTCGGATGACATTTCCCGGAGCTCCGCGGGGCGCGCGCTCCGCCGCGCAGGGAGGCGCATGCCCCGCCGCCGAGAGCGCGCACAGCGTGGCGACGGCCCTGGCACACCGCGGCGAGAGATACGCTTTGACGTCCAACATGGCCACCTGATGTCTAGCAGACGATACACACAGGTGGCATGGGAGAGCTGTAAATAAAATCCACCCTCTAGATTTAATTATGAGCGGACGTGTGCAGAAGGAGAGCGCCGACGACTCCGACCGCGTGGACGACGCGGTGGACCCGCGGGTGCAGGTGAGTGCCGTCTACGCCCGCGTGTGCGCCGCCCGGACGGTGCCGCGCGCGCGGGGGAGTCCCGGTATTGACAGCCTCGTCGTCGACGAGCGGGGAAGAATCGCGCTCGTGCGACGATTTTTTTCACCGCGAGTTCCCCGGCGCGCGACGCTCCGGTCCCACGTTTTCCTCGGAGGCCGCCTGCCAATTCCTCCCTTCCCTCCTCGCCCGCTCTCGCCCACGCACGCACGCACGCACGCACGCACACGCACGCACGAGTCGTGAAGCGGCCCCGATTCTTAATCCCCCCTCCCCCCCGCCCGCCCGCCCGGCCGGGGCGGCCTATTACCACGATAGCGCTGGCTAAATTACCCTCGTTGCCCGGTAACTCCGTCTCGAGAAATTGGAGCACGATGCACGGGGCTTCTTTGATTTATATGCAAATATTGGCAGTGGGTGGAAACGAGCGTGTCAATTATTTGTTCGATTATAAGGTCTCTAGCGTATAAAATAATGGGTGTTGTTGATAGAACGACACGTAATTTATATGTCTCTTTCATGCGAAATACGCTCGTTGTGTTTCAGATTGAACTCGAAAGATTGAACACGGCTACGGACGATATCAATAAACTAGAAGTTGACTTAGACGTGAGTACTGCTTTTCAAAGTGTGACCTTGTGTTACGCGCAATCCGTAGTCTCTCTAGATATCACATTGCGATATATAAATGATGGCTCGGAGGTACAAAATTGCCGGCAAGTTTTGAAACTGGTTGCGATTAGATTTTATTGAGACGATTGCTGTGTAAGATACATGTAAATGGATAATGACTTGGACGATGGTCTTAACAGCAGTCGCTGATGGCTTCAACTAAAGAAGTCATTTTTAATTTAAGACCGTGGTTGATAAGGAATTGCAGCATCTTACATTTCTGTCGCACAGAAAGATGTGTTTTATCTTTTTTTTTTCTTTTTAGGAAGCAAGAGCAACCTTTAGAGAATTATTGTGCGAATCAACAATCAAGATCGACACTTTGGCTAAGAAACTTGGATCTTGCATCGAGAAATCCAGACCCTATTATGACTCTAGATTTAAAGCGAAGGAGGTGAGTGTATAACCAGGTGTCTGTGATTACGTTTACGAAAGCTTTACAAATGTTTTGTCTCTAGGCGTTACAAGAGACGCAGAAGGCTGCGATCAGATTTGAGAGAGCCAACAGCCAGCATGCGGCAGCTAAAGAAATGGTTTACTTAGCCGAGGAGGGACTACGGACCGAAGGGAGATGCTTTGATCACGCCTGGCAGGTGAATACTCATTAATACCAGGTCCTAAAAAAGATTACACGCGAGGTATTGTGAAATTATTGTAGGAAATGTTGAATCATGCCACGTCGCGAGTTAATGAGTCGGAGCACGAGAGAGCTCTCTCCGAGGCGGAGCACAGGCACACGACTGCGTTGTATCACAAGGCGGAACACGAGGTTCAGAGGTTGCAGCGTGAATTGAAGCGTGCCATTGCCAAATCTAGGTACGTGAGGGACTCGCCGCCCTCCCGTCAATGGAGCTCGAGTATATCTATTTTCCTGATGGTTTTGTTATAATGCATGAAGTTATTGCATACAGTTATTTTTTCTCATCCATATATAAATCACTTTGAAGAGCTAAAACCTTGTATACAACCAAGTTAATGTGTCGGAACACGATTACTGTTTACATATAAGAAACCTCTTGTTGTTTCTTCCCATTGCCATTAACATACTTTTATCTCTATTCAAATAATCATCGAATTACCTTCGACTGATTATGACTGTTTATGTTGTTTTCGATAGACCTCTTATGGTATTTATGTGTTTTGGTTATATGTTCATGTTGGCAGTATGGGTGCACGCCGCAGCTTGCTTCTGATAAACAGTATCGCCTACAGGCACAACTTGCTCATGTTGTAAGTAGGATAGATATTCTTTTTTTATTTTTTCCCCCCCTCAAATACGCAACATTTATTTCATGTGTGCTCATCTCAAACTACCTCTCCGTTGATTTATTTTAACACATTACCCTGATTGTGCATGGATTACATCTCTGAGAAAATTTCGTATGTACGTACAACTAGTGCTAGTTTTTCTTCGATTGAGCTTTTCACGATAGATAGACTGCACACAGAGTTCAAGTTGCTTCTTCCCGATCAAATTGCCGTGCAATAAAGTTGTTGTGCTTAAGTAATTGCATACATTCGAAGGCTGATTAAAGAAACGTGTAACTTTCACGTAGTTCCAATTTAATGAAATGTCACATGATCACGTAGGCCTTACTATGAGATGAAAGCGCACTTTAATCAAATGCTGGAGGAGCAGAAGATGAAGGTCAGCGCGCTGGAGAGATCAGTCGGCGAGGCGAAAGCCTCGTACGCGGAAGCGTTACGCAATCTGGAAAAGATCAGCGACGAGATTCACAGGGTATAAATATATACTTGCGTGAATAACGACGGCTTGACTCGTGTACCAAGTTTTCATTTCGTGCTTCCGCCAACAGACGAGAAGATACGACGGTACGGACGAATATGACAAGAGCGCACGAGACGCGCCCGATCGCCCCGGCGGGCAAGTTAACGCGGCAACTCCAACGGACTCCAGCGTGACTGGCTCTCCGGACAGCACGGATTACACTAGCGACGAATATTTACGCCTTCCCGACAAGATGAGTTCGAACGTGCCATGTCCCATGCCTACAAGAGTAAGCGTGCACCCCTGACAAGTCGTACACTGAGAGAAACAAGTGTTGAATCGGGAAATACTTGGACCGATCTCTTTCGCAAGGTCGTATCTCGATTTTACGCAATTTTCGGTTTTTCTGCTTAGACACTCATTTAGGACGCGAATAGGCGTGTAAACAGAAAAACCGGAAATTGTGTAAAATCGAGATACGACCTCGCGAAAGAGGTCAGTCGATTTCTTGATTCAACTATATGCGGCTGCCAAGCAAATATTAATCAATTAAACAAAAGTATACATTTCGATAAATGCCTATACTTTGAACGGAAGGAATACTGTCAACTAAACGCAGTTATTTCAATAACCTTTTTTCCCCTTATTTAGTTTTATTAATCGATAAACTATGCTTTTCCCTCAGATCGAGAGAGATTCATCGTCGGAGTACCTGGGCCTAAACAATCTCAACCTCTCATCCACCGAACCTCGTAAATACATAAAACGGGACCGTCCACGGAGCATCGCCGCGACCGACTCGAAACATATCGTATCTCTAAATCACACTATCAGTTCGTCTGCGCCGGGCCTGACGGATCTGTCGAGCGTTATACCTCCGGTGGAGAAGAGAGTGAAGATTCAGACACCCGTGAGCGACCGCAAGAATAATTGTGCAAATTCTCAAAATGGCGAGGAATGGACGGAGATTAGCCTGAACAATTCGCCGGACGAAATTTACTACAATAATGACGTGTATTCCGATGAGGAAGATCAAATCCCGTACAAGCCGCTACCGATGGACCTGAGCCCGGAGCTTGCCCAGGCAATTAACGTCATCGCCGAGCCGTCGAAGGAGCAAACCAATCGAAAGAAATTGGTGACGCAGAAATCTTTGCCCACGATGTCGAAAGTGAACGAAGTTACTTTGAGCGAAGAGAAGAAGGCCGAAGTTACGAGAAGTCCGTCGGTGAAGAACAGAAGCAAGCTCGATAGTAGCTTAGCCAATTGGATAACCAGAAGTTCAGCCGGTGGCGAGACCAGTGGCGGTAGTTCCAGTAAGTGAATAAAGTGTCTTTGAACAATTTTATGTATTTTTCAAGATGCACGTTTATAATCGAGCGCGTATTGTTATTTTAGCGAATTCAAGCAGAAGACAATCTCTCGATATGCTGTGGAGTGGCGGCACCGGCGAACGCGTCAAGGAATTACTCAATCACGGTATGATGATGCTAAACATATCTAGCTTAACGGAACGACGTTCCAGTGAACCAAAGACAGTGGAGAGAGACAAGGACAAGTCTGAAAAGTTGGAAGTTAAAGGAAAGAAGGTCCCGAGTCCGTTAGAGAAAACAATGAGTTATCTCAACGCCGACGAGGAGACGTCGGACAGCGAAAGTTTAGCCAGGTAAGTTTCCGCTGAGCTGTAATATTCTAGTCAGTCAACGATATCCTAATTTTTCTCTCTCTCGCTCTCTCGCGATCAGCGTCGAGATGCTTACGGAAGATCAGATCTCTTCACTCATGATGGAGCCGGACATGAACCAAGTATGCCAAGAGATTCTGGGAACTCCGTTGGTCGAAGTGTGCCCGCTGTTGCAACAGTTGCAGCAACAATAGCCTTATCGCGGAGGAATTTGCACGACAAAGTGGCAAAGATTCAACAATAGAAAGTGTTCAAGATCGTTATAAAATGGTAACATAATTAAGGAACTCCTTTCCGTTAAGACACTGCACACTACCGTGTTACGTTTCCGTCTATTGCGTGTCGTAAGACTTGTAGATTTTTTTCTCCATCATGTGATACAGGACAAAGTAAAGGTTGTATTTTTTAACAGTCGTCAGGTTCGGACGAGGATATTTCTCATAGGTTTTACTCGGTATCGTCAAGTAAATCTGTTAGGAAGATAACATTCGCTTGGTAGAAGTGTAATCGGTCGGGGCTCTTAGTCAATTTAGAAGTTGCGTTAAAAGCGTCTCTCCGTTAACTTTAACTCCTCGGGCACTACGAAGCCTAACGTCATCTTTTCTGGATACGCTTACACGATCGTCTCGGCTTGGCAAGGGAGGACGTTTACGAATTTACTCTATGGGAATCTTTCTAACGTTTAGAATTGGGTAAAACTGTGGGACGTCATTCGCTGAGGAAGCAATATGTAGTTACTTTTCTAGGACATTGCGTAGTTCAATCTAGATACTTGTACACAAATTTATTCCGTGTCGCAGCGACTATTTTTTGCTTGCGTCTACATGCGATCGCTGTCACGTTAAAGTCTCTCGGAGCGTCTAACAAATATTATATATTAGAATATTATACAGCGAAATATCAAACAATCTAGACGAATTAGGTGAACAAGACAGGGTTCACCACACTACGTTCGGAGATAACCGATCACGATAAGCACTTCTTTATCTCTTTATCTCTCTCTCTCTCTTTTATCAAAATACAATCGGTTGGTCCATTAAGTTACTCGCGAAGCGTACAACCGAATGAAGAAAAATCTATAGAAAGTTACACAAGATGCCAATTATGACTGCGACGGTCAGATTATCTCTAAAACGCGGAACGAACATGTACATATGAACGTAGCATAATAATACAATTCTAAACGTGTGTAAGTCTGTGCGCAAGAAGTGCTGTTAACGTCACGAGTAGCCCCGGAAGGCGCTCGCTTTGAGTTTCATTGCTTCATAAAGATCAGCTGTGCGTTCGATCGGGCGGCAGCACGTTTTGGGCGCAGATCGAAACTCTCGCGGCTTCGACAGTCACGCTGTTTCATACGCGAGGCTTCGCGATAAGTAAGTAAGACGATATATAGTATTCACCCCAGTCAGATTCAGCAGGATATTTTTCAATATTTTTGCGCCGCGACGCGACACGACACGGTGTCTATCGAATGAGCATCTTACGGCTGTTACGCGTGCGCGACAAGTACGAATAACATTGTTACCGTGAGCGAAGAATCGTGTGGACAGCCGAGTGACACTCGATCGTGATAAATAGTAATAGATCGAACGGATCCAGGCACTCGAGACGAGTGAGATTCAAGCGTAGCTCCCTCATTTTTATTGCCGCGTATTGTGATATAGCTCTTAGCGACTTTAGACGTTCAGTTTGGGAGTTTATCCAATCGTCGAACGGAAACGTTAGTGCAAAGGACGCATGCAATATACTATTTCTAAAGAGTAATATATATACATAATATACATATAAATTATTAATATATATACAAATTATTTATATATAAATTAAGTTACACACACACGCGCAGATCCTATTTATTTTGGGCGTAACTTTCTGCAACCGGCGTTAATTGACACTTTTCATACGGTTCAATTTTTATAAAGACGGTGGCGATTATGCTTATCAACAAGGAATTGTTTCACGGCTCGCGAAGGGTCCTCACGTGTACGTCACGTGCGTGCGCGCGATACGGTTTCATTACAAACAAGTGTCGGAGCTATCGGATACCGCGTTCCGAAAACGTGCGCACGCAACCTTCCGCAATGTAATCTACCCGAAGGCCCGCCCCAATGTGAATCGAACTCGGCGAGCCGCGGGCTCCGAATGTTTACACGTACAAAACGCGACAAAGCGTAAACCGATCATCCGAATTATTCGCCCGAAAGTACATCGCGCGAAGAGACAAAGGAAATAAATAATAATAACGCGACTGTCTCCGCCGATCTCGGCGAATTGTTCTTCGCGAAAACTCGGGGCTCTTGTGCGGCGTCTACAATGAGATCTTTAAGGCGTAAGATTTAAGAAAGTGGCCTATCACAATCGAACGCGAGGGGAATAATCGACTGGTCATCTTCTTGTGCAAGTCTTACGTCTTGGGCTGCGATCAAGCTGCCGCGACAAATTCTTCAAAGCGTTTCTCCTCTCCTTTTATCTTTATTGAAAGAAAGGAAAAGAATAATAGTTCGAAGCGTTTATCGCGGCAGTTTGACCGCAGCCCAAGACGTAAGACTTGCACAAGAAGATGACCAGTCGATTATTCCCCTCGCGTTCGATTGTGATAGGCCACTTTCTTAAATCTTACGCCTTAAAGATCTCGTTGTAGACGCCGCACTAGGTGCTTCGTGCGAATGAAGATGGTCGGAATTTTGTCGGAACGCAAGCGCGATTGCCGAGAGGGACGGAGGATCGATCGAGACTCCAGCGTGATCGCAGCGCGTCGTCGGGACGGCGTTTTTTCGTCCCGCGTCTTTTCGCAACGACGCGATGCGCATATCGCTCAGCGAAAACAAATTGTACTGTATATACCTAATATTGTATATGTGAATGTAACTATATGTATATACATACATATATATATCATTATCCTCTATTAAAATCTCCTTTTAAGAAACGCGGCGTCCAACGGAACGTGAGACTCGCCCGTCGAGCAGCCGTTCGAATCCCTGTTTAAAATATTAGATGGAAATAATCAGATTACATTAGATTACATGCAATTTCCATGTAAATTCATAAGACACTTATTAATTTTTATTCTTATTAATTCTTTTGCTACTAGAAAAGAGTCTTACATGCAATAAGACTGTTAATCATTTACATTGAAACTGATTACAGTACATTGGCTAAACATTGGTCCAATGTTGGTTATATTAGAAATGCATTGGTCGACATTGTCCAACGTAAAGCCAATATTGACCATGAAATAAATGTAAATACTGCACGTTAATAATTGTATAATATTATATTGGAAGCGCATTGGCCAACATTTAACAATGTAATACGAATATTGGCCTAATATTGACGACAATATTAAACCAATATTGCTAAATAGACATATTTGGCTAATGCGTTGGCCGACATTGTCCAACGTAAAGCCACCATTAACCATGAAATAAATTTAAATATTGCACGATATTAATTATATGGTATTAGATTTATATTGGAAATCCAATATTAACGTCAAACGTCCAATATTGACGACAATATTAAACCAATATTTGTATTGGAAGCGCAGTGGCCAATATTTAACAATGTAATAAGAATATCGGTCTAAAATTGACGACAATATTAAACCAATATTTATATTGGAAGCGCATTGGCCAATATTTAACAATGTAATAAGAATATTGGTCTAACATCGATACAATATTAAACCAATATTGTTAAGTAGACATATTGGCAAAATAAAAGAAGGCGTCCATCTCACAATATTGGGCCAATATTGGGAATACTAGACTTACATTATTTCCCAATATTGCGCCAATGTGTCGTGCTACTGGAGTTATAAATTTACATTGAAATTGCATGTAGTCTAATGTAATCTCATTTTTTTGTGCCTGGTATTCACAGATCTTATATTCGAGACTGTCTTAGGCCAGTATTCATAGCCGGATCTTATATTCAAGACTGTCTCAAGATCATCTTTAGATACTCCGTAGCCAATAAAATGTCCCGTACGGCATCCTTAGATCCCTAATAGCACAGAAACATTTTAAAAGGTTAAATATATTTTAAAATCTTTTTAAAATACTTTATAAATATTTTAAAATATTTCTGTGCTATCAGGGATAAATTCAAGACGGTCTTGAATATAAGATCCGTCTATGAATACCGGCCTTAAGATCATCTTTACCTAATTCGTGGCCAATAAATTGTTCCATACAGCATCTTTAGATAAATTTCAAGGTGGTCTTGACTAGAAGATTTGATTACGAATACCGGTCATTATGTTCTAATATTTCAAACAGGGATTCGCGGTCGAGCGGCCCTCGCGAACCGCGCGCAACTTCACGCCGCACCGCTCCCGCTCCACGTCGCGTCGCCCTTCCCGCTAACCTTTAATTACCCGCGCTCGGTTTCCCAACGAAACGGCTGAACCTTATTACGTGTATTCGCGCGAAATTAACGTAAATTAAGTGACATCAAGTTCACGGGGATCCTTTTTCTTCCTTCAAACGTAATCACCGCATACATATATCACAATTGTGCAGATTTTGAAGAAGCGAGTCGTGGTCCCCAAGTCCCCGCGCGAGTAATTGAAGGTTAAAAACGGACGAGCGATAAATGCCGCGCGCGCGATGCCGTTCAACGCACCGGATCGGGCGCTTCTCTCGCGTCGAACGACGAGCATAAAACTCACCTCGTCGCTCGCCAAGATCCAAATCGTCGGTACGTCGCCGCCTCGGCTGGCTGGGGGACGTCACTCGGGGAGATTCGGCGGAACGATCTCGCGTTGAATCTCGCGACGCGCGGCCGGCACCTCTCGCTCTTCCACCTATCTGTGTGCACTCGTTCGCCAGAAAACCAGCCAGCTCGTATCGCGACAGAAGAGTCTATTCCGTCTGGAACTCCGATCGCGTCGTGTATCTTCCGCGTACTTCACGTTTCGTGCGTTCCCCCCTCGTCCCGCGACACGGGGACGTTTATCGAGTCGCGGCACGCGAGACGCTACGCGAACTACGACGCGCGGTTCAAACGCCGACCGTTA
>NW_011967020.1:90725-94578 GCF_000949405.1 Vollenhovia emeryi | reverse complement strand
TGTGTTACGGCGTGCGACGGTGCGTCCCGACGACGACGGCGACGAACGCTCGCCCGCGGATCGCGCTCGGCCTGTGGTGCGTGCGACACGAGGCTCGCCCGTGGCGTTGATCGATCAGGCTCGTACGCGGCGGTCGCGCCGCACGTACGGACGTTACAGCGGCGGCGGCGGCGGCGGCGGCGGCGACAACGACGTTTGGCGCAGTGACTGTGATAAAATCGCGCGGACAGTATCTGTACCGGCGCGGACTCCGAGGCGATCCCCGCGTTCTCCCTTTCGCGCTCTATCTCTCTCTCTTTCCCTCCGTCCGCGAGTAACAGCCTCGTCCCCGGTTGGCATGACGAAGGACGCGGGATCCCCCCGCTTCCGCGGCGAGGTAGTGTGTTGTTGACGTGCGCGAGTGGCCACCTCTCCGCGTGTCGTCCTTGTCCCGCTTGCGAGCGAGGGGACCCGCGGGTGGCACGTCTCCTGGAGGCGGCGACGAGAAGGACGTGCGCAGCCACGACGACGACGACGACGTGTAGCATCGCGCCCCGGCCATGGCGGTGAATCCGCGTGATATGGACGGCTTCATGCCGCTCCTGTCAACGACGGATATCAAGAAGAAGCTCAACGTCGGCTGCGCGCTGCTCAATTACCTCGGCGACTCGAGCAAGAGCATCGAGTGCCAGGACATCGGCATGTTCATCGACAACGTCATACCGTGGCTCGGTAACGGCAATCCCAAGGTGAGCGCTCCCCGTCGACGACGTCGAGTCGTCCCGAGCACACGCGCGCGCGCGCGCGCGCGCCTAACCTTCACGCGCGCCACTTTTCCGGCTACTTTCCGCGCGACTTTCGCGTTATTTATAGACGGATCCTTGTCCCGCGCCCTGTTAAACGCTAAAATTAAAACGGGGCACTTTTGCTCCCACCCCCCCATTTTTTCCTCTCCCCGCGAAGCGACGCGCAAAACGCCTTCCTCGAACGTCGATAAACGTTTATTGATAAAAGGACACGAAGATACGGACAGGTTGGTAAAAAATGTATCCGTCGTCTTTGGCGTTGTTTACGCCGCTTGGAAGATTACGTCAGGAATGGGCTGGCGTATCATTGGCTGCGTTCAGCAGAAAAAGCTGCTTTGCAACTGTTGTAAAATTCGTGAATCTGATCGGTGTATTCTCTTAATCTTGAGTGAATTTAAGAGCATACGCCAATCAGATTCACGAATTTTACAACAGTTGCAAAGCAGTTTTTTCTGCTGAACGTGGCCATTGTCTTTTTTTTTCCTTTCGGGGATTGTCGGCGGATTTAAGCCCGATCTACAGTGTGTTCTGTGCGTCTAGAAGCGTTCCACTTTATAGCCAGTGAACGCGGCTCAAAACTGTGTGCGAGTTGATAAACTGTATTATTACATTGCACAATCGTGCATCTTCGACAAATTTTTGAAGCGTACCGGCTCGCCCGTATAAAATAGAATGTTGCGAAAAACACATTGTAGATTGGGCCCTGTACGCGTCCGTATTGAAGCCGAGCTGCCGTTCGTGCCGATCTGCGTTAAAAGCTGAATTATAATTGAAGGCAGTGCGAACTAATCGAATTAGCTCGCCCTTAACCTGCCACAACCGGAGCTCCTGGCTCGCGTAAACCAAAAATGCACAACCGGTAAGCGGGAAAACGTCCGTTGAACTGCTGCAGCTTGGAAAAAATATTAAAATACGTTCCAGCTTTACAAACGTCGGTTAACTGCAAACTGCAGGCTAATAGATTCTCTTTCTCTCTCTCTCTGCTCCTAGACGATAATGTAAAAAAAAGGGGAGTCGATTACAATCGTAACGTTACTCACGAGCACGGCCTTAAGTCTGTATCAGACTACGGATTGAGATTGGGATTAGATCGAAATCTGACCAATCGCAGTAAAGTTTACTAATCCCAAGTTTAAGCCAACAGCACACGATACTATTTTTCCTACTGGATTGCTTACGAGAGCCAATCAGAATGCGGAGTTTTAGATCAGATGACTTAAGGCTGAATCCTGATTGGCCCTCGTAAGCAATCCAGTAGGAAAAATAATATCGTGTGCCGTTGGCTTTAGTTAACTTTTACTCCAGTTGGTGAAATTTCAATCCAATCTCAATCTCAATCCGTAGTCTGATACGGGCTTAAAGCCCGTGTCACACTACGTATTGCGGACGCGGATTGGATTACGGATCGTACAAATAGACAGTCGTCTATCCTGCGATCTGCAATCCGGATCCCAAGTTGCCTCGCTGTGATTGGCTGAATTTCGATCCGCAATCCGTAATCCCAATCCAATCCGCGTCCGCAATACGTAGTGGGACACGGGCTTTACGGGGGTTGACGCTCGATCCCAGTCGATCACGTTGCATTCGCGGCCGCTAGCCTCCTCCTAGTCGAGCACATGACGCGCGCGGTCCATAAATGGAGAAAGGAGACGATTGATCAGCCGCCGCTGCCGCCGCCTTCGGCGCGCGCTCCGTGAAACGCTCCGCTTTTTCGCGCCCGCACGTGAGAACGCGACCGCCTCTCCCGCGCGTTCTCACCTGCGCGCCGCGACGACACGGGGACGATTTGGCGGGGCCAGTGATGACCGACGAAGGTGCCATTTGTCATAATTCAGCGCCCCTCGCTCGGCGCAGCGCCAACGACTTGAGTCCCCGTTCCGTTCGTTCCTTCCGATGGGGCCGTCTGTCCCCCTTCCCGGAGGAGGGAGGGGGCAGGGAGGCCCAAAGTACGTCTTCGCTGTTTTACGGCCCTCGGAACCTGTGTTTACGGTGCCCTCTTCGGTCGTTACGAGGTATTTATTTTATTAACGCCAAGTACCTGCGCGTTAAGCGACAAGGAGAGCAAAGTGGCACGGTGGTGTTTGACTACTTTTGTGATCGAATCGTCTTTACGTTTTTCGTCGACGTAGTGTTTCTTCGGCGATAGAACGCGTGCGAAGTCATTGAGGCTCGGTTTTTCAAATGTCGCTTAAGTTTAGCTCGTTCTTTGCTTCTTTCGAAGAGAACGGTTAGGGCCCGGTTTCACCAGACGCCGTTTAACTTTAATCTCACGTCAACGGCACACGAGTTTCCCTACTGGATTGCTTACGAGAGCCAATCAGGATTTAGCCTTAAGTCACCTGACCTAAAACTCCGCATTCTTATTGGCTCACGTAAGCAATCCAGTAGGAGAAATAGTATCGTGTGCCGTTGGCTTTAGTTTAATTCACGTTTATCTCTTTCTAAAGTAACAAAAAGAGACAAAGACTGAATTAAGCTGAGCCTAAAGTTAAACGACGCTGGTGAAACCAGGCCTTAGAAAGAGACAGAGGATGAGTTAAACTGAGGTTAAAGTTAAGAGACGTTGGAGAAACTAGGCCTAAATCAGTGGGGCCCAGTATTGCCAACGTCGGATAACTTTAACCTTAGTTTAACTCGTTCTTTGTCTCTTTCTCAGGGGACAGAAATAAAAGATGAACCGGCACTAGGTCTTTTTAAATTTTGCGACCGAGACTTGTACGTCCCACAGCAGGGTTGAAGGGATTTAAAGCCGCGATCGTGGGCCGACATTCAGCGGGAGATACGCAGTCGTTTACCGGGAAGATTCGGTTATCCCCTCGCGCGAGAGATCAATGTCGCGTCATCGTGTTTAAGACTAAGGCCCAATTTCACCAAACGTCGCCTAAGATTTGTCTCTTTCTAAAGTAACAGTCAGAACGAGACAAAGAACGAATTAAACCAAGCTTAAATTAAGCGACATTGATGAAAGTGGGCCTAAGGCCCGGTTTCATCAAACATTGCATAAGTTTAATCTTAGTTCAATTCGTGTTTGTCTCTTTCTAAAGTAACAGTTGTAAGAAAACAAAGAA
>NW_011967020.1:71053-89858 GCF_000949405.1 Vollenhovia emeryi | reverse complement strand
TAAGGCCCGGTTTCATCAAACGTTGCATAAGTTTAATCTTACAATTAGTTCAATTCGTGTTTGTCTCTTTCTAAAGTAACAGTTGTAAGGAGACAAAGAAGGAATTGAATTAAGCTTAAATTAAGCGACATTGGTGAAAATGGGCCTAAGACCCGGTTTCGTCAAGCGTTACTTATGTTCAATCTTAGTTTAATTCACGTTTGTCTCTTTCTAGAGTAACCGTTGGAAGGAGACAAAGAACGAATTAAGCTAAGTTCTTCGAGTTAAACGACGTTTGATGAAACCGGTGAGGCTTAACAAACGCTAATAACCGTCGTAATTTGCAACGCCGTGCGTGATGTAAATAACCCGTCCGAGAACAGCGAGGCGGCGGTGTTGTGTCGATTTGTTTACTGGGAGCCAAATCTCGCGTCTTTCATCGCGATCAGCATTCCGCGACACCATCAACATCCAGGGGAAACTCGATGCGACGTAAGACGGTAGACGAGTGTACTTAAGCGTGGGAGACGGTTAATTAACGGACACGTTAACCTACTGCGGCGTCTACAATAAGGCCGGGTCTACAATTAGGTGTAGTAAGCCTTAAGCCGTAAGAAAGTGATCAATCACAGGCGATTATTCTTCTCACTTTCGACTGTGATTGATCAATCTCTTACGGCTTAAGGCTTGCTACACCTGTGTCAGACTCGACGTAAAGCATTGTGTCCACGACCCAACAAGTGTCAAGCTTTTCCGTAAAAGATGCAAGTTGATTGGCTACACATTTCTCGGAACTAGAACTTGCACACAAGGCTTTAGACTTTTAAGACGTACTCTCTAAATGCCAATCGATGGATTATCATTGAAAACAACGAATATTCACCGATTCACAGTTATAATGCACTGATTGACTTTTAGAGAGTGACATTTAAGAAAATGACCAATCGCAGTCGATTATTCTCCTCGCATTCGATCGCGATAGGTCACTTTCTTAAATCTTACGTCTTAAAGATCTCATTGTAGACGCTGCGTAACGCACGTCGGTCTTTCCTCGCGCGAAGCGGGATGTTTATACATTAGTACG
The DNA here is from genome assembly GCF_000949405.1 of Vollenhovia emeryi. Classification (NCBI taxonomy): domain Eukaryota; kingdom Metazoa; phylum Arthropoda; class Insecta; order Hymenoptera; family Formicidae; genus Vollenhovia; species Vollenhovia emeryi. The sequence goes on along the minus strand of NW_011967020.1, from coordinate 88,795 downwards.
GTAAAACCTAATCTACAATGTGCTCGTTACGTCTAGAAACACTGTATTTCCTATAAGCAAGTCAAAACGTTTGAAAAATTTGTCGACAGCGCACAACCGCACGATATGTAATGTACAGTTTATTGACCCGCACAAATTTTTTAAACGTGTTTATTGGCTACAAAATGGAGTGTTTCTGGATGCAAAGAGCACATTGCAGATCAGACTTTAGCCCCTGTTTAATCTTTATTTCCTGCGTACGGATACGTCCATTTCGGCCGCGTTTATCCGGTCCGTCTCCGGAAAACGCGCTATTGAGCATCGGCGAGCGAAGTGGGACGAGTGCGTGCGCGGGATAATATTTACGCGAGGATTGGCGAGAAAGTGTGCAATAGACATTTAATTAGTCAGATAAAGAGACACTGGTGCATTTCATTGAACGAGATAAACAATATTAAACGTGAAAATGCGCCTTTTTTAACGCACGAACCGCGTTGCGGATGCGAATTGAACTTCCACGTTTGCGTCTCGTATCTTTTCTTCGCGGACGTTCATCTCTCCCTTCCTCGTGTGTATCTTTTAACCGTTACATTACGTTAGAACTCACTCGATCCTAATTTCGTACGATCGGCGTGTGTCGAGTGACAAACTTTGTTGGTTGCGTGCGCGCAGGGGCTCTCACGCGTCCGGTTATTCATGCGCCGCATGCAACCTTTAACACGCGGGACGGCCTCGTCCCGTTATAAATTCAGATATTTTTATTGCACTTGGAGGGACCGCGCTTTCGAATTCAATCTATTTTCGTCACGAAGATAATCATCGCGATGTTATCGTTAGACTTTCCCTCGTCGCTTGTCCGCCGCGTTGAACTTGTTTCTTTTTTATGGTCGCGTCTCTAAAAAAAATGAACGTTGCACCTCGCGACGTACCGAGGGGAGATATTTCGAGATCCTCTTTTGGCAAAGGACACGTTGGGACGATTCGCCGCGGCGACCTTTAAATTGCTCAATCTGCGTCGAGCGATCGGGAGCAATCGGGGTTTATGACGTGTTATTGTTGCCGATTGAGTTGTACTCCTACGTTCTCGGTACTCATGCCGAGTTAAATATGCCGTCGTTGATTTACTTATTTCGTGCCTCGGTGGTCGAATTGGTGAGACGCCCGCCTAGTGAGAGCACGGAAAGAACAATGTAGCTACAGCAGCTACATTGTTTTTTCCGTGAGGGAGGGTCCAGGTTCAAACCCTGGCTGAGGTAAATTTTTCGCAGTAAATTAAAAAATTTTAATCATTTGGACACTAGCGTCCTGTCTCGGCTCTTATATCCTTGGTTACTTCGTATTTGTAATTCACCGTTAGAGCTGTATGAATTTTATTTGTTTACTCACTTCGTTCGCCGAACCTCCGTGAACGAAGGTGACGAAATTTCTAATTAATTTGCGCAACGGGCTTCCCTCTTGTCCCGATCTCTTTCCAATATCGAAAATTACCTGAGTAAACGAAGGCCCTTGGATCAATTTCACCGAATACGTGTCGGCTACATAATCGACAACATCGTTCGCTCGTCGAAGAATCACGGAGCTCGGTTCACTCGCTCTAATAAGGGAAAAAGAAAACTTTCACGCCATGTACGTAACGTGTCTTTGGCTAACGTGTCGCAAAGATCGACGCAGAGATGTCGTTTAGTCGGAACCGTCAAGTCGCTAAATGTTCTCCGGTGATGGCCGAGTGTAGCGGCCGATGCGAGTTTTTCACCCCTTCGAGGGGAATGCGCGGCCCGAGTGACAGTTTAATGGAGTATCGAGAGTGGCTCGAAAGTTTAACGTGGGACTCGAACTATCAGGTACGCGGCCCCCCCCCCCTTCCCCTCGTGATTCCGTTTCAACTTGTGCTCCGCGCACGATTCTGTCGCGGTTCTGTCAAAATTTTCGTTGCCTCGAATAAGTTCTAAAATTTATTTTCGATCAATTAAGATGAAAGATCCCGCAAAGCTCGATCGATTACATTTCACGAAAGTCTCGATCTTGATCTTGATCGATTTATAGATATCGTTTCGCGGACATTGTGTTTACGGGTTATTATTAGCTGAAACGTTGAGAGCTATTTCGTGTGACAAAATCTACTCCGGCCCGAGTGGGAGCAAGCAATCGTTCCCGTCGTTTGGGCGGTAACACTGACGAATGACTCATCGGTGCGTTACGTTTTTATATCTGGCGATAAAGCGTTCTCTTCGCAAGGTGGATTGCGTCATGTTGATTCATTTAATAAAATACGGGATGATATAATATACTGTAAGTGTCCCGTTCAAATTATTACTAAAATTAACAGCTATCGTACACGGAGAATTTTCTTTTAAAATTTCTCCTGAAAATTATGTAATCGTGGAACAACGCGGCATTTCGAAGAATTTTATGAGAGTTTTTCGAAATTTTACCACACATTTCACGAGTAATTGTACATTTTACTAGTAAAATGTACGGTAACATTTCGAAAAACTATTATGAAGTTCTTTAAAATGCCATACCGTTCCACGATTACATGATTTTCAGGGTGAATGTTAAGAAATTCTCTCCGTATACATATTATGTTACATGTCTCTCACGATATTATATCATATATTTTACTGATAGAACTAAATTAAGATACAAAAATTTAATATACATTTGGTAAACGTTCGGAAAACCCACGTATATGAAATAATGGGTAAGAATACCCAATTCCTATGTATCTTTGTGTTCTGAACATGAATATGTAGCTTAATAATGGCGCTCGGAACAAGAAAACTATGAAAAGCCCATAAAAATTATAGTTTTTAATATTTATCTCAGCAAATATCAAAAATTTTGAAAAATGTTTTAAACAAAAGTTGTAGATCTCTTCGAAATATGCATTTTGTGTCCTATTTATTTTTACTATACGAGTGAAAGTTTTCGAGAAAAAGGATGGATTTGTTAGTAAAATGTATGGTAAAATTTCAAAAACTCTCATAAAGTTGTTCAACGATCACGTGATTTTCAAGGTAAATTTTAAGAGAAAATTCTTTTCGCCTCTTCCTCTTTAATAACCACTTTCTCTCTTTTCCCTTCGACTCCGTGCGTTACTTCGTTAGAATTTTCTTTTAAAATTTATCCTGAAAGTCATGTGATCGTGGAACAACGCGGCATTTCGAAGAATTTTTGAAATTTTACTATACATGTTATTAGTAAAATGTATGGTAAAATTTTCTCTTAAAATTTATCCTGAAAATCATACGATTGTGGAACAACATGATATTTTCAACTTTATGAAAGTTTTTGAAATTTTACCATACATTTTGCTAATAAAATGTACACCAATTGTAAGTATAATTACTAGTAAAATGTATGGTAAAATTTCAAAAACTCATAAGGTCGTTCTAAATACCATGTTGGTCCACAAACGTATGATTTTCAGGATAAACTGTAAGGGAAAATTCTCTCCCCGCGTATGCTTCTCCCTCTTTAATAACTACTTTCTCTCTCTTCGCTTCGACTCCGTGCTTTACTCACAATCAGAAATTTCGCTCGTGTTTCACCCTCGGTCGTCGAATTACCTCGCAGTTGTAATTGATAGGTACGTGCGCGAACTTTTAAAAGATCGTCATCGGTCGATGCTCATTGACAAATCGTCTTACGTCCTTCTCCAGTCACGTTGATTAATGTATGCGCAAAACGCTCGCTTTGCGGCGCAATAAATAATTTACCGAAACGAGATTCGGCCAAAATTCGGAAGACTCCTGCATTATGTATGGACTCGCGTGTTCGATAACGCACGCGCATAACATACGCGGGTGAAATCGCAACTCGTGCACGATCTGCACGTACAATCGAGCGTTCATTACTATTTTTAGCGCGACTTTTTATTGTTGCTCGCGTCACCTTTCCGTTTCCTTCGTGTCTTTATCTGCAACTCCTTTCTGCAGTTTCGCAGCAATCTCCACAGCGATCTGCGTCTGGGAGGTCTCGTTAATTCTACACTCGCCAAGAACGACAAAAGCTGCTTTCTTCGTATTCTTTTCCAATTTTCTCTCGTTTGCGTTAATTGAAACTGGATTCGGATAAAAATTGCGTTATCGAACGTTGACTCGGCAACTTTTATATTCGAGAACGTGGCTCTCTTGCGATTTAATAATGGAGCACTTCTTCTTTCCACTCGATTCGAGAGAGCGAGCGTCGTTCGCGCCTCACAATGCCTCGTTCAGTTCGCATGATGCGCCGGCGGCGAGTCCGAGACGTCAGTAAACCCTGAAGTGCAGGCGGCCGGAAGCGCGTGTCGCGCGCTTAATTTCGTCGCGCCTGAAATTTCGGACGAGGATCGAACGTGAATGCGCGATTATCGGCGCCCGACGCCACTTGTTGCCGTCGTGCGATATTGAATCCGCAAGTGGCACGCGTCGTTTTCACCTTCGGGAACAAGAACGAGGACTCGCGTGACGTTGAACCGCGGGAGTGCATTTAAAAGCCGGGGGCCTCTTTTCGGCCGCCCGCTGCCCACCGGCGCGGCGATTCATTGTGCTCGCTGAAAACGCGCCGCTGAAAAAGAGCTTCGCTTTCTCGGCCGGTGGCTTCTTGATGAATACACGCTCGTCCGCCTAATGAATCGCCGGCCAAACGAACCAAACGTCCTTAATCCTCGGCGTTAACGCTTTTCATTCCGATTCGCGATTTTGGCAGACTGCCGAGGGGACGCGGTGAAACGCGTTTCCTTTATGAGGTTTTAGCTGTTAGCCCGCGAGACTTCTTTCCGCCCTGGTTCCTCGAAACGAAACAGCCAGCGACGTAGCTTATTGTTAAACTTCCGCTGCTTTTTCGCTTCACGGTGTTTTCTGATACCGAGATCTTTATTGCTAGAATGGGTTCTGCGTCTTACAGTTATTTTGTATTTACGTCAGTGAGATATTTTTCGTGTTACTTCGAGCTCTTTAACGACACGAAATGATTACATCAACTTGTGCAATACTGAAGGATCCTAAAGTCATCTGTTTTATCAACACATTCGAATATAGTTTTTGCGCTGGTAAATCTTTTTATCAGCTTTCATGCACAAAATAATACCAGGATAAGTTGCGGACTGCGTAGCAGAACACTTTCATACTTAAAACACTCAGGTCAGAAGTCCAATGAGAAAGATATTGGTATTCGAAATTTTCAATTTTTTAATCGTGAGCAATTTGAAATTGGCTTTATAAAATTACAAAATTCTTACACATGGTTATAGTACGCATAAAAACAGCGGGGGGGGGGGGGAGGGGGTTCACGACTCTATATGAAGAACGAAGAGAAATTAAAAATATCACTTTATAAGGAATTGTGATTAGGTTAAGTTAGGTAACAGCTTCACGTGCTCATATTTGCAATTTCTCTTTGTTCTTTATATAAAGTCGTGAACTCCGAGCTTTGTTAACTCAAATACGTCTCGAAAATTTTCTTTCGCGAGATATTTCGAGAGACTTTTCGTTTCTGTCGACACAACAAACGCGAGAACAACGCATATGGCTGAAAGAAAATTGTTAATTGTGTCTTTTTAAAATAGGGTGACTCTAGAAAGACGACAAGTAGATCTAAATTAATAATAGCTTTTTCCTTATGCAAATATTCGTATTATTTTGAAGGGGATTCTGTTTGCATTCGATTGATTTCGACGATCGAGCGAGCGGGACGAATGAAACGCGTTGCTTTTACGTCGCCACGCGAACACGCAAAGCGTAGATAAGCAGATCCTTAAAGCGCAAAGTACTCTTTGTTGTCGGACCACGGTCGCCCGGCTGTGAATCGTCGCGTGCAATTAGACTTAACAATGTCTCTCCTTACGGTGCGATAGCTGCATCGTTTCTGCGAGGCACGAGGTGCACGGTATCGATGTCAAGGACACGGGACAAAACGTGAACCGAACCGAACCGCCGCAGCCTCTACAGTCGTCGCGTTCTACTCGCTTTTTTTCTCCTCCTGCCCCGCCGCGGAGACGTTTCCTTTTCAGGATTTAAGGTATGACATCACCCTCACCTCGATGTTTTTTTTTTCACATACGTACACCGTGCGGTGCGCGCAAACGACCGTTTTACATCTCTTACATAATGTTATCCATTACTTGCGCGCTCAGTGTACATACGCAACATTCGCGATGACTTGAAAAACGATAAAAAAAGGGTACACTAATGCATTACGCACTCTACAGCCTGATCTGCAACGTGCTCTTTGCGTCAGGAAACATTTTGTTTCGCAGCCATCGAATAGTAAGTTCTAGAATCGTGGCCTATGAGAGATATCAACCATATAGACTGCCCAAAATACTATAGACCATCCAAATAAATTGATACTATCCTTTTCCCTCAGGAGGATGCTCCTGTCTCGAGCAGTCCGATGGTTAATGTGTTTATGAAGCAAGTCAATAGGCTTAGAAGATTCGTCGTCAATGTACAATTTTCGTCTACTTGTACGATTTGTAAAATATTATATTTTAGTATTCGTTGGTTACGCAACAAAATATTTCATCAACAGACAAATATCAGGAGGATGCCTTCACTTAGGGGAGGCTCCACTGCCTCATGCGCAGTCTACGGTTAATATTTCTCTAGGCCTGTGTCCACGATGCTAAAGTTTGATCCAAGTTTTGGTTACGAGAAATGTGTAGCCAATCAACTTGCAGCTTGCACGGAATAGCCGCAAGTTGCTAGCATCGTAGACACGGGCCTTGAGACTTGCTTACGCGAAATAGAACGTTTCTGATCGCAAAGAGCGCGTTGTGGATCAGGCCTGATGCTCGAAAGGCAGGAAAGCGGAGGCGCATGTCATCGTCGAATCCACCTCGACGTATTTTTCCAAGAGCTGCACGATTACGAAATAGTTTCCCCGCTTATCTCGGCCGTTTTTGTATACGAACGCCGCGTATAATGAACTCGGGGGCGGATCGTTACCTCGGGATTGCGTGAATTTTGTATACAGGGTGTCCCAGGAGGAAAGGTCAATATTCTGGTAGGCGATAACGTCGGTCATTTCAAGCAAAAATGTTCATATGAATGTATGTCCGGTTCCCCACTGTTTCCGAGATAGAGCTATTTGAATGTCTCGTGTATTTACTTTTTTCCTGCACCCTTCGTTCAACCTCATAAACGCATGCGGGAATTTACTCTTATACGTCTGTTGACTGTTGTGCTCACATTGTAGAAATGTTCAAAATGCCTCGCGTATTCACAAATGTCTCGAATATGCAGATATGCTGTATGTTTACGGTTTCCGTGACGGTAGTGCTGCTGCTGCTGTTGAAGAATACCGTCGACGCTTTCCTGCACGCGGAATTCCGTATCGTGAAGTGTTTTCCAAGGTTTTCAATTCTCGCTCGCTCAAATAATGGATGCCCGTATTAAGGGACGTCACGACGTACTCAGACGAGCAACACGCCATGTTCACGCAAGTGCTGAAAAATGCATTGTTGTTAACGGTGGGATCTTCGAAAACTTACTGTGATCTGTAAAAGTGCACTTGAACCAGAAATATTAGAAATGGCACGTAGTATTTCTTTCTTGTCAGTAATTTTGCAACTGTACATTCAAATAGCTCCATCTCGGAAACAGTGGGGAAGTGGACGCAGGGTTGGGAAGTAACTCGTTACTTGTAACGAAGTTACCGAGGGGGAAACCGCTGACCAAAATCTTGTACACCAATGCCCACTAATGCCCAGTGGGCATTACTTTATCTTATTATCGTCTTTTATTTCATTTATCTTGTTTTATTTTATTTTATCTTATTGTATCTTATTGTATCTTATTTTATCTTTATAATGCCCCAGCAAGACGTAATGCCCAAAAAATGCCCTAGTAATGCCCAGTAATGCCGCAAATCTGTACACCACAATGCCCTCAGCGGTTTCCCCCTCGGAAGTTACAGTTACAGTTACTTCTTTTTGGTAACTCTAACTTAACTTCGTTACTTTCTCTACATCTGTAACTGTAACTTAACTCAGTTACATTTTTTCGATAACTAGTAACTAATAGTAACTAATTTAATAGTTACATTAATAGTTACTTTATATATATTTTCAACCTCCACAGATCGCATTAGGCCTTGCATTTGCGCATAAACGCCTTTACCGCCGCTGTACAAATCAAATGCAGATTTGATATTTTTATTTTTATTGCAAGGGAGTAACTGCAAAGTAACGATTCGTTACTTTTCGAGTAACTGTAACTGTAACGCGTTACTTTTCAGAATTTGATAACTTGTAACTGTAACTAGTTACATTGTTAGCGAAAAACTGTAACTATAACTAGTTACTTTTATGAAGTAACTTTCCCAACTCTGATTGGACGTATATTCATATGAACATTGTTGCTTAAATTGACCGATACTTAAAATCACCTCCCAGAATATTGACCTCTCCTCCTGGGACACCCTGTATACTCGGGTATATCTCCCGCATTGTCAGGACGTTACTATGCCAAACCTCGTCGGCCCGCTTTGCCCCGGAATTGCTGCAATAAAACGAGAACGAGTGATAGCGACTGTCGAATTGCGCGCTTTATCTCGCACAATTTCGGTCACGTTTGCCTCACGATGCGCTGGAGAGATAACCGGGGAATATGCGCCGCCAAATATAGTCCGTTGCAAATCGCGCGACGACCGACTCTCGGCGCGGTGAAACTTTGCATTTCTTCAGATCTTCGCGAAGAGCTTCGCGGCGACGAAGAGAGACCCACGGACTCCGAGGAGATGAATCGTCCGCTCGTCTAACCGGGGCGGGACAGTCGCGGACTTTCGTTTCCCGAAATAATTAAGCGTCCCCGTGCTGTCGCGGCCAGAAATATTATTTGAGGACCCGACGAGCGAAAATCGACTCGGCTTTCCCACATTCGCGTTCGCTTTCGTAACCGCCGGCCGGTCTCTCCCGTCTCGCTTCCTGCGCGGCTTTTCTGTTAAACTGCCAAGAAGTTCAGCGACGTATTTGATACCCGATATATCTCACGCGCCCGAAAATACGCGTTCCGTATTTTCGCGACGGGGGCGCGTTTCCCTCGGAGGGGCACCCGCGGTTTCCTTGGCCGACCACGTGGCGCCTCGCGGACGCGGGTCCGCGCGCGGGGTGCGTTTCCGCCGCGAGGGAAACGTGCGCGCAGCCTCCCACGTAGCGCCAGCAGCAGTTTTAACGGATCGCGCACCCAAGTTCGACAAGTAAGGCCGTGGATCTCTCACCCACGCGCCGAGCGCGACTCTCCTCGCGTGTCGTTTCCGTTTAGTCCTCTGGCTGCGCGGAGCCACTGCGCGGCCCCTCGTCGTTCGCTTTGTCCGCGAAGGGACCACCGGAGTAATATCTCGCCGGAACTTGGAGACACGCCGAATGTGCCGCGATCATTAAGTTGAAAAAATGTTTTCTGCTCTCTAAAAGTCAATCGGTGGATTATCACTGAAAACAGTGAACACTAATTCGCAGGTATAAGTACACTACTGAAAATCGCAGTGGTACACACGGGGAGAGGATTTTCTCTTACAATTTACCCGGAAAATCGTGGGACAAGACGGCATTTCAAAGAATTTTATGAGTTTTTCGAATTTTACTAGCAGAACGTAATAAAATTCTTGGAAATGCCATGTTGTCCCGCGATTACATGATTTTCAGAATAAATTTTCAACGAACGTCTCACCGATTCGACCACTGAGACACGCGGTAATATTTGTCGCAATAACAGCATAAAGATATCTTCGCATCTATTTTTCGACTTTACACTGCGCGCCGATTGTACATTGTCCACTGTATAACAATCGATACATTATCGAGAAATCCTTTGAGCATATTGATTTGCTTACGCAAAGTAGAACGTTTCTACTCGCAAAGAGCACATTGTGGACCTAGGCTGGGGATGCTGGAGTGATTCTGCACTTTTGCACCTTTTGCACTTAAAACTGTCTGTTTCGTGGAAACATTTGTGTAATATACTCGTACAAATTAAATGGCTAACGTGTACAGATCGAAAGCAGCTTGCTATTCCAGCTAAGTTAAAGAACAATATGGCATCACTGAAACTAAGTTTGTAAGTCTAACAAAAATTAATAGTGAGCAACACACATACCACATGTACTGTATGTGTGTTGCTCACTATTAATTTTTATTAGACTTACAAACTTAGTTTCAGTGATGCCATATTGTTCTTTCATTTAGCCGGAATAGCAAGCTGCTTTCGATCCGTACACGTAAGTCATTTAATTTGTGTATTACACAAGTGTTTCCGCGAACTGATGGTTTCTAGGTTAGAAAGGTGCAAAAGTGCAGAATCACTCCAGCATCCCTTTAACTTGTGAATGTAACGGGCCTCTTCGGCGGGACTATTTTTAAATGCAAAAACTTTGGAAGGCAATCGCATTGTCGCGTACCGTTATTTCGCTCGAAAGTCCATCGTTGCAATCGGTATCGCGAAGACGCATACAAAAATAGATGTTATCGAGTGTTTACGCACTGCGACGCGACGTAGAGTAGAAGTGTAATAATGTGGAAGTCACTCGGCGATACGTAGATACGATCGTGAATGGATCCGGAGGTGCGCGGGCAGCTCTATTCGTAGATTGAAGATAATCGAGCGCGGAGGAGCAAGAGACCGGGGAGAGAAGGAGCAAAAACTCTCGGTGCTGAGCAATGATGTCACAGCCAGACGATAGCCCTGAGAGAACGTTTACCCCGGTAGCTCGAAAATAGGTTTATACGCCTATGTATAGCGCTTCGTTAAATGTATTAAACGCCGCGCTGCATCGGGACACTTTTGCGGCTCGCGACGGTGGGTCGGCGCTCGACGCCGACAAATAAATTTATCGTTCACCTAGATAGCCTGTTTAGGCGCGGGTTGTAAATGTTTATACGGCGGGACATTAAAATCGACACGTCCAAGGTGGCATTATCGTTGGCGTCGTTCAACGATTCGCGGCGCTTTAATTATAACCTGCGCCGTAATTACCACGCAGTCGCCTTTCGCGCGCGCGCTCGACGACTGCGCTAATAAACTGCGGGCGTTCGATTAGAAGTTCGTCGGTTGTTTAATTGCGCGTACCCCTTCATTAACGCAGAAACGGCGTTCGGTTTTGCGCGTGTCGCGTCGCCGAGATTGCAATTGCGAGCACGCTCGCGTCTGGCGAGACTCGCACAGTAACGAATGCGAAGGGACATACGATTCATCGAGAGGACGGGGTTCCGTGACTCCCTCCGGATCGATACGTTGCATCACACGGAGCTGGAGATGTCAACATTGCGCGGGCACGGAGATATTACGATTGCACCCTCGTGTCCGGTTCCATCAATGCAGATTGACCGCAATCTCGGCGTAACGCACTGCTTATCCTTTTCTAATTCTAAGAATTAGAAATTAGTTAAGCCGAGATTACAATCTACATTCATCGAGATGGACATCAGACCTCTTTTTCATACCGCTCCGTTTATGTCATAGGTGATCTAGAAGAGATTCGTTATCATTGGATGAATTGGACGGATATTTTATTCGACGAAACAACCGAGCCTTGGTAATATCTTCCTTTCTCCGTTTTGTGCCGGTCGAGTGATAATTTTTCTCCGAAAATTCACAAGGAACCAGCGCGAAACGAAGAAAGAGGGATATCAAGGATCGGTTATTGCTTCGAATAAAGATAATAATATTATAGTAATGACACACAAAAATGAAGCATGTATCTGGAAAGCAACTTTTTGAGTGACGTAATCGCGTTTCTGAGACGCGAGGAATGCGAAAGCCGACTGCGTCAAGGCCGGCTCTATTATTAGCCGGGTTTTTCGCCGTAGTTGGAAGTGTTAATTAATATACCGTAATGGTGTCCCGTATAAACACTTTCTGTGTTCGCTAAATTAGCCGGTAGACCTCGATCGCCTCGATGCGCCGCGCCGGTACGCGCGAAAGCGATCTCCGCCGAAGGAGGACAATCGCTGGCCGCCGCGACTATAATCGGCCGATATGCGCCATAAATTCAAACGACGCGTTCTTCTTTCGCAGGTGGTCCAGAATGGCTTGGAGATCCTCACGTATCTCGCGGATCGGATGGGTCACGACTTCAAGCCCTACATCTCCACCATCATCCAGCCGACGATAGACAGGCTAGGTGGGTATCTGTTCCGCCCGTTTGTCCCGTAAATCACTTTCGAGGAGGAATCCGCTCGGCGTCGTGTCGTAAATTTCTGTTATTATTCACGACAATCGATAGTTCCGCCAGCGAATGGCCGATAATTCGCGATAACCGAAACCCTTGTGCATTCCTGCAACTGTTCTTCATTTGCGGTATAAAAGATAGCCGGGGATAATTTTAATATCGGACACCATCCTGGATTAGCGAATCTCACGGAGAGAACTTTTTTTTTAATTTATCCTTGTAATCGTGAGATAACACGGCATTTCATAGAATTTTGTGAGCAAAATTTTTACTAGTAAAATGTATGGTAAAATTTCAAAAAACTCAAAATTTTTCGAAAGTCCCACGATTACATGATTTTTAGGATAAATTTTAAGAGGAAATTCTCTCCGCGCGGTGATATCTCTTGCTTATATCCTTCTGAAGTATCAATAAAGTTAATTTTTTTTTCAATCGTTGCGCCACACAGTAACCTACAAGAGTATGCGTAGGTCAAAATGCCGCGCGTTTCAAAGTCGGACCGGGATTAGCGTAACCTAGAGTCCCCTGTAGTAAGGGTGCTTTCACATGGAGCGTAAATTGCGTAGCATAACCTGCGTATCACCAATCATGCAGATAGAACCGTTTCAATAATTCCGTTGAACTAGTCCTGTGATTGGCGATACGCAGGTTACGCTACGCAACTTACGCTCCATGTGAAAGCACCCTAAGAGTCTGGCAAGAAATATTCTCCGTTTGATTGGTTTGACGCAAAATGGCGGAACCAATAAGGTGTCTCGAATCTGTACTCTGAACGCGGGATTATTATTATTATTATTTGGTTACCTTTGGTCTGTTCGTTATCGCTGCATTACTGCACTAGTGCAGTAATGCAGCGATAACGAACAGACCAGACGCCATTTTGCGTCAACCCTTGCCAGACTCTTACTACAGGGACTCTAGCGTAACCCAGTGCGTGGTGTAAAGATACAAGGTGAAACATTGCGCATGTAACCAATTTTTGGGGCAAATTGGTCATCGGTTCTTCCTGCATTCACCCGCAATGATTTGCAGTTTGAAGGTTGGGGCAAATTTCTGGTCAATTCGGTAGTTTGGGCCACTTCTGATTGATTGACACTGCGCACCCACCAGATTGCTTCACCTTGTATCTTTACACCATGACCCAGTGTGTCGTTCGAGGATTAATTGGGAAGCTCTACCATCCCTAGTGTCTCGAGAGTGAGCTGCGCGAACATTTCGCCGCGCGTCGGGTGAATCATCGTTAGCCGCTAAATGAGCTTCAAATAGAACCGAGCCGGAGTGACGTTTGAACGCCTTTAATGAGGTTGCAAGTCTATGCCAGATGCGTACACCATATTTGTCGAGAATAAGCGTCCTCGGTTCTGACGGCACTCGCGAACGCTACGTCGCGAGTTCTCCCAATTTTCGCGTGTCGATGAACTGAACTCGCGTTTGTTGCAGGCGACAGTAAAGACGCTACCAGGGAGAAGGCGCAAATGGTGCTCCTGAAAATTATGGAGAAGGGGTGCATGTCGCCGCAGAATCTTCTGGACCGACTTCGTCCAGCCTTCAATCACAAGAATGCAAAGTTACGAGAGGAGGCTCTGATCCTGTTGACGACGACGCTGAACGAGTGAGTGGGCGCGATTTTGCGTTTGTCTCGGACGAATTATACGAAAAACGATAGGTCTCTTTCAACTGAAACGGTTGAATCTTTCCAGGCATGGGGCGGACGAGATGGCGCTGTCGGGGGTGATCCCGAGTATCGTCAAGCTGCTGTCGGATCCGTCGGAAAAGGTTCGGGAAACTGCTCTGAGCACGCTGGCGGACATCTATCGACACGTAGGCGAGAGATTGCGCGTCGATTTGCAAAGGAAGCACAATGTGCCGCAAGCCAAGTGAGTGAAATGGCCGGAGAAAGCGATCTTGTCTTTCGGCGCGCGTGGACTTTTTCATGGCTTGTCTCCTAATCGCGATTTATGCCCGTTTCTCAATGCAGATTACCTTCGATCTCGGTTTAACTTTGCTTCTCGTCTTTTTCCAGCCTCAGGAATTGAAAAGTAAGTTAAACCGGGATCAAAGTTAATCCGCATCGTTAGAAATGGGCATTAGTCGTTCGAGAAACTGTTCTTCTTGTTAAACGTCAACTGATCCGTTAGAGAAACCATAAAATCCTCGATCGCGGAGCGTTATGTAAACGGGGCTCGCCCCTTCTGCTTACAGAATGCTCCTGCTAATAGAGAAGTTCGATCAACTGAAGGCCGCCGGTGATCTTTTACCCTTGGCAATGTCATCCGACGGTGAGTAGACTGATTGAATTCTACGACGCTGCGGGGTACCGCTTAATTTAAGCTCGACGACGACGACGACGAAGACGAAGGAAAGTAAGGCGCGTGTGTGCCACGCGGCGCATAACGCTATTCAACGTGCGAGCACGAGGCTTGTATCGTGCTGCCATCGCGCAGCCGTGGAGCTTATCACGCTGCGATCCTGCCTTCGCATGCAGGAAGACTCCTCCACCTGTCTGCTCGCCCCGCCCCGTCCACCTCGCAGCTTAACGTTACACGTATACATCATGAATATTTACCGAGGACCGCGTGTTCCCCGATGTGACGGGAATACGCGGCGCTTGCCCGTGTACCTTGCAGCCGACTTGGATTTAATGACACGTCGGTATCCCGGCTCGATCGGAATGTTTTTTACATCCAACACTTCCGGCGAGGGGGAACGAGCGACGCTCGGTGACAACGAAATAACGAGTTGGCGAGGAGAGAAAAGTCGCTCTCGCCTTTCCGCCGCGTAAAGTTTCGTTTCCTTGAACGGGCGGCGCAACGAGGTCGGCAATTGGCGTTATCTACCCACCGCCGGGGAGGGATTATATAATATTGCGTACGGAGCGATAGAACCGTGCGCGATATATCGTATCGGTGTATTGTTTCAAGCGCTGCTCCGCGCCTGTAATCCACACCGGAGCCGAGACGGTCCCGCTCCGAAACGGACGGCCTTGCAGCGCCGCGACTGCTCGCGTTACGTGTCGCGCCGGCGACCGAGCAGTCGACCGCACACTTGGCACCTTCGCGTCTCGATTGATAGGAAAGAATCCCGGAGAACCGCCGAGAGAACCCGAGGAAAAGGTTCGCCCGTGGCATCGTCCCGCTTGCGCAATCGATTGCAACGCGTAGCGTCGAGGGACTTCCTCGTGTACGCGCGATTGCGACACTCCGCAAATATCATCCCGCCGTCTTTATCTCGCCCAAGGTTTATCGCGACTTTCCGCGACATTTCTCGCTCGAGCACCGCGCGCGATTATTAGTCGCCGTCATTAATTACCGCGTTATTCGCGGCAGTTCCGCGCAAAGGCCAGGCGGTTCTCATCGGTTCGACGAGATTGTTTATCGTCCAATATAAATTGCTCTCGCGAATCAAAGTAATTAAACATTCCGCCGTCGCGACACGAATGTCGTGGTGGAAAAGTTTGCTAAATAACTGCCGATTAACGCGAGGCTGTTCGTCATTCCCGGTGAAAGCAGCAATTAGAATCGATGGCACATATCGATGGCGCGCCGAAGAACTCTATACACTTTCGTTATTCGGTGAATTTTAAGTGGAGTCTAATGAAATCTTTTTTTCTCCCGCCGTCGCCTGTCCCTCTCCTCCCCGAGGATGCGCGCCGTGTTTTCTCCGCTACGGCCTGCGCATTTACGATCACGATTAGATCATACCTGGGCTTGGCGAGGAGATGCCACGGCGCTTCGCTTCATTTCAGAGATATTAATAGAACTCAAAATAGCCGTGAAGCGCTAATGACGATCTTCCGCGGAGAGCCGCCGCGTCCGTCCCTTTCATGGACATTCGAACTTCCGGCCGTGGCCAAGTCCGAGGGATCAATCTCGGGCGTTATTAGAGCGACTCGCGCCGCGCTCTGCACGCTGATTACGCGTCCATGAATATCTCAGCCTCCCGAACGGGCTGCACCGCGGCGGCATTGCGGAATCCCGGCGTCGCCGTCCGACACCACGCACATCTAGCCGTACCTCGTGCATGTTAAATAAATTGAAAGCGTATAATTTAATCGGCGTTATGCCGCGCGAAGAAAATTCAATTTACCCGCGCGATTTGAATAATTCCGAAGAACCAATCTTCGCTCGGCCGCGCGTTACACATCGCCGTCTTGTCTTATTCATTCATGCATAAACGCGAACGACGTTTGCTTAACGGCTCCGCGTACATTCAGTTTTCTGCTTTTTTACGCATTTGCGCATACTTCGCGATCGGTGACGCAATCGCGCTCGTGTGACACCCGTCCGCCGTGTATTCGACGACCAGATTCCTCGCTCGTCGAATACGAGCGAGAACCGCAAGGGCGATTTTTTTTTTAATTTTTGGGCGGTTTGTTTCTTCGTAACGCGGCGAAATACGCCGATTGGAATCGTCATCGCGCCGGTATCCTCGCAGTTATGCGACGCGGAAAGGTTGCGCGCGTCCGGCGCGAGCGAGCAAAAATTTGCATAAGTCTCGTTTTCGCTCTCTCTTTCCCCGTGACCCCGTGCAGCGCGATTGTGTTAGAAGTTCGCGTTAAGGCACGGTTACACCACGCGATCTCTCTCTCCGGGACCCGTCGTCGTTTCTCCCGACGTGTCTCCTCGCGAGCGAACGCGGCGGTAGCGATGCGAGCGAAGTCGACACGATAAAAAGAGAAAAAGGAGCGCGTTCGTCGTAAAAAAGATATTATACACATATATTTTGTAAAACAAACTGACACTTTCGCGACTCGTATGTTTATCCCCCCGATATCCCGTACTTACGATCGCCGGCTACGGATATGCAAATTGCCGAGATCGATCGCGAAACGGAGCGGTATCTCCGAGATCTAGATTTAAATTAAGTCGTAAATTTAAATTATCTTATCTCGGACTCCGCGGTAACTTTAATCACGGCGTGTCAGCCCGCGTTGAGGATAATTCCGCGGCCGGTTTCCCGCGCGCTTGTTGACGCGATCGGAAAACCACCCCGGTTTGCGCGTCGCGATTTTCGCATCGCCACCCGCGCCCGCTCTCGATCTCGCGCCTTATTACGCGACCTTACCCCGCGGGCAGCGAGATGCAATGCGAACGGCACACGTGCGCGAGTGAAAGGTAGGGTAACACGCAGATTTATCTCCGCGGAGCGGCGCGCGGTTCCAGCCGGTGTGCGCGCGCGATCAGATATGAAAATACAGAATAATGCCCGGCTGCTGCCCTTTCATCGCGCGTTCTTTGACCGTTGCCCCGTTACCCTTCGCGTAGCCTACGAGACCGTCCGGATCTCTCGCGGAAAAGCGAAGAAAGGATTGGATTCTACTCAAGTTCTTATAGCGAATTCGGTTGCTCGCGCACTGGTGCGCGCTAAGGCTTGTTTACAGTCACTTGTTATATTTAAGGATCGTCTTAAATGTCTCTTGAAATATTTCTTAGCCAGTAAGATGATCTGTGTGGCGGATCATATTCTGACTAAATATTTTTTTAACGTGCATTTAACCCTGCGCATACGGACTGGGACGAAAACGACCCGAGCGAAATTTCATTCGAGAATTCCCGGAAAACCAAGAACGGGAGAGGGTCGGCTCCCCTCCCTAAAAAAACTTAGTGTCGGTAGGGT
>NW_011967020.1:47875-70063 GCF_000949405.1 Vollenhovia emeryi | reverse complement strand
GGGTTAAGACAAAGTCAAATATAAAACTTGACTATAAACAGGCCTTAGTGTTCACTCAGTGCGCACTAGTGCAAGCAATCGGATTCGCTATTAGCTTATACAATCGGCGTTAATGGTGTCAATTTATGGCCCAAGTGCGCGAAAAACTGAAGCGTCAAGACTTAGGCCCTCACCAACGTTGTTTATCTTTAAAGCTTAGCTTAATTCGTTCCTTGTCACTTTTCAATTGTTACTTTAGAAAGAGACGAACGTGAATCAAACTAGGATTAAACTTAAGGCCTTAGGCCCGCTTTCACCAATGTCGCTTAATTTAAGCTTAGCTTAATTCGTTCTTTGTCTCTTTCCAACTGTTACTTTAGAAAGAAACAAACACGAATTGAAATAAGATTGAAGTTAAGCGACGTTGGTGAAACTGGGCCTCAGAAGAGATAGAATTTCAATCTCACGGCTAGAGAATCTGAGAAATCTCAAATGAGAAATTTTCAGAGTTGCTCAAATTAAAATGGCCCCTTACGTTCTCTCGATTATCGTCGATCACTTCCCTTAAGCTTCAAGTCTTACTGCTCAAGTTCTTTCGTGTCCGGTTTCACTAAACGTCACTTTAATCTCAGTTTAACTCGCGTTTGCCTCTTTCTGAAGTAACACTGGGAAAGAGACAAAGAGCGCATTAAGCTAAGCTTAAAGTTAAGCGACGTTGGTGAAACCGGGCGTTAGTCTACGATTTTCTCCGCAGGACGCCACTGACAATGACAGTGCGACGAGCGATCGGGAATCGGAGCGCTGGAGAATCCCCGTGGTTCTGCCTTTCGAATAAAAACGGGACAAATTGCTCGGTAATCGTGCAGCAATTGTTTGCCCTAACCCGTGACACACGGCGAATCGCGCACGATAAGCATGTTTATGCGCGATTATGCGCAATGTATACGCGCTATTATGTAACGGCGAGGTATTATCGCCTGCCTGCCCGGCGCAGAGGCCGTGTGGGCGATTCCTCTTAGCGTTGTCTCTCTAACGGCAGTACCTCGCACGCCGGGAATCAACGCTCACATTTTCCCGATGCCGATGATCTCATAGCCGCGTGACGCCACCCAGAAAATCTACAATCGACCGTGGCTTCTCTTTCATCCTTCCTCCCGGAACTGCGCGCCCAGTTTCGCCCCGAGGTTCTTTAACTTATCGTAATGATCATCTGTTAGCCCGCAAGCGTCTTGTGCGCGGGCGCCGAGCGTCTTTGAGACGAGCCGCGTAAATTATTTCGCGCTTAAGCTTATTCTACAATGGACGCTAAGCCGCGACGCAAGAGATCCATCAATCACCGTCAAATACGAGAAGAACGATCGACTGCCATTGGCCGATTTCTCGCGATGCGTCTTACGTTTTGCGTCCTTCGTACGCGGAGATAATCTTCTCTTAATGCTGAAAGTCATGTAATCGTGGAACAACGCGACATTCCGAAGGGTTTAATGAGAGTTTGTTGAAATTTTACCATACTTTTTATCAGTAATTACACTTGGTATACACTTTCCTAGTGAAACGTATGGTAAAAACTTCAAAAACCCTCATAAAACGTTTCGAAATGTCGCGTTGTCCCGCGATCACATGATTTTCCGGGTAAATTTTAACAGAAACTCCTCTCCCCTTATAGAATAAGTTTTACAGATCCCCAACCGCGCTACTTCGCTCGCCGCGTTCGATGTATTCGCTTTCGCGCGATACAAAAATTGGCGGCGGCGGATTTAATTCGCGAACGAGGCAAATAAAATTGGCTTGCATCGCGCGTCGATCGGATCTCAATTTGAGACGATAATCTCCTCGAGTATGTTTTATATGAGGTAAAAACGAGGGTGGGGGGGGAAAGGAACAAAAGGAGCAAAAGCGAGGCTCGGCGAAGGTCCGCCTCGTCGATTCGGAGAATTCCCGGCCGAATCCGTCTTTATCAGCCCGTGATGATTTTTCTTCGACGCGCGCGACCAGCGTGCCGTCAGTTTTCTGCGTGTCTTCGAGACTCCCGCATCATTATTTCCTCGCACGGCGAAGGCCGCGCTCGCGGAGCACCTAGTTTAGCGGCCAATTATACGCCTCGTTCTTTTTGCTGCGCGGAATTCAAGCCGCCGACTTATTTTCGTTGATATTAGTGTCCGTAATGATCCCCATCCTGCGAGTGGCCGCGCGCGACGCTCGATCGCTCGTCGCAAATTGCTCTTCGACGCGCCACTCTGGTCATCGGTAGAGACCCTGTAATCAGAGACTGGCCATAAGAGTTCGTCAAATTCCTACGAGCGAGAGAGAAATATAGGAGACAGCCTGTGTTTCTCTCTCGCTCGCAGGAATTTGACGGACTCTTATGGCCAGTCTCTGATTACAGGGTCTCTATAGTCCTCGGGGGATCCCGCAGCTTCGATTGTCCATCATTTTCCCCTAAGTCCACGTTTCTTTTCACCTGGGACTTTTTTTGCGCAAGGAGACAAAGTCCTAAAATGATACATCGACGTTTTACTAGACGGACTACGCGTTGCAAATCTCATCTCTCCCGCGTGTCGAACGTCGCGGTCGTCGCCGGCGCGCATTAGGACGCTAATTGGCCAACGAAATAAATTACTGGCTCGCTTTCACCAAGGACACCCGGCGCGATTCCCCGACGCGAGAGCGTCCCGTTCGCCGGAAGCCGCGTATTTTCTGGGCCCTCTTTTCGCGCTCTTCCGCAACACTCCGTTCCGTGACGCGTATCCGTGCTGAATTTCTAAGGAGGCGGGCGTCGCACATCGGCGCGGCGAGCTTCGCGAAAGAACAGAAGACACAGGCTCCCTCGGCCCACGCCGCACGTCCGCGTGTGCCTTAATTATACCGTCAAGTGTAATTACCGATATACCACTTCCATCGCGCATACGAATGCGGGTATAATTGCGGGACAGAGAGGCGGAGAGAAAGGAGGATGAGGCCTGCGGCCGCGGGGGAAAAGCGCGCGCGCGAGTTGGCCCAGTTTTCTTCGTGCAAGGAGACAAAGTCCTAAAATAATATCCTTTGAGACGGGAACGTTTTGTAAAGAACGAGAACGTTCGTTCCACCGCACCCTCGGTCATGCCCCGCACTGAGAAAAATATTTTAGTTATCAGAACAAAAACGTGTTTGTTACTTGCTGATTTGGTGAGGAAAGAAATCGATTAGTTGCTGTTGCGAATAATTTCTCGTTATTTGACATTTGAACATATCATATATTGTCTGCGATACAAACCACATTAGTTCTTTCTATCTGTTGGACATACGAAATACATTGTAAATAGAACTTATAACATCAGTAACACCAACAAATATAACGAAAACCTCGACGAAAACCGTTGGCAATAATAGAAGAGCTCTGTTTGAGTGTTCGTTTGTTGAAACAAATGAATAGCTCGCGTCCGTGGCACGATCGTGATTGTTGACGGTGCCTGGTCAAAGCAAATAAGATTCAGTACAATGTTACAAATTTGTTAGCATCAACATATCAGCAGCATTTGTCTCCATTAGGAAAGTGTTTTCTTAATTGTGACGGAAGCAAATCAAAAGTTGCAAATCACATTTGCTTCCACTACGATGTTATTTGCTGTCACTATATCTACAAATGAAATTTGTTGCAAATACTTGTGTCTTGTTCAATTAACAAAAGTTTTTTCTCAGTGCGTCATCTATCGAGCAATGTTCTCGTGTATCAAACCCTGACACTAAGTTTTCATAGCATTATGTGATTATATGTGACAATCCTTTCTACATCAACAAAATACACGCGAGTCTATGTACACGACCACCTCAGTCAGATCGCTTGAAAAGGACCAAAGGCCATGGTCGAAACGTAGCGACGTTTAAACATAAAAATTGCCAGATACGGTCGACAAATCTTAATGTTTTTAGAATTTCCATTTAAGATTAAAATATTCCTTTCTCTATAACAAATATGATTGGCGCAATATCGATCCTATTTTATGATACATTCAAGTGTAACAAGCATTGGAAATTTTTTTCTGTGTGTGAGACTTCTATACAGAGGAAAGTCCTCTTCCTGATGCGAGATAGTGGAGTTTCTGCTAAATTAATAGGCATCGTCCCTTGGCTCCACCATGAATTTATTGTCCTTGGAGTGAAATCTGTTTGGTGGAAAATTGGTTGTGCTAGATCGTGTTATAATCGTTACGGAAAAAGATTTGCGATCCCACGATCTCACGTTAGAATCCTTTATTTATCTAACGACACATGGCGGAACTCTTGCCTCACTTTTCAGCTCGAAGGTAGCAGCCCAGTAGTATACAGGGTGTCCCAGGAGGAAAGGTCAATATTCTGGGAGGTGATAGTTTCGGTCATTTTGAGCAAAAATGTTCATATGAATATACGTCCAATTCCCCGCTGCTTCCGAGCTAGAGCTACTTGAACGTCTCGTGTATTTGCTTTTTCTCTGTACACTTCATCCTTCATCCAACCTCATAAACGTCTGCGGGAATTTACTCCTCTACGTCTGTTGACTGTTGTGCTGATAACATTGTAAACTGTGAAAAATTTCCATCAGATAAACCAATCAGTGTTTCCGATGGTGGATTTTTTCGATTAAATTATGGATACATCGGAAATTTATCCGATAAAATAGTTACCGTTAACATTTGATTGAAAACCCGATTATATCCGTTTGTTATTATGTAATTGGATTATCCGATTATATTTAATCGGACATTTTTCTCAGTGTAGAAGTGTTCAAAATGCCTCGCATATTCACAAGTGTCGAATATGCAGATATGCTGTCTGTTCACGGTTTCTATGATGGCAGTCCTACTGCTGCTGCTGCTGAAGGATACCGTCGACGCTTTCCTACACGCAGAATTCCGAATCGTAAAGTGTTTTCCAAGATTTGCAGTACATTGCGTGAAAGTGGAACGCTTCCCAGTGTTCATGTTTCATGAACGAGGACGTCAACAAAATGCGCTCTATCTCGGAAACCGTGGGGAATGTTACGTGTATTCATATGAACATTTTTGCTTAAAATGACCGACACTATCACCTGCCAGGATTTTGACCTTTCTTCCTGGGACACTCTGTATAGAAGTCTGTGGTTTCCGGCTGAAATTCCGCGGCGGCTTCCACATCGCGGCCGGACCGGTGAAATTCGCCAGGCTGCGAAACATTTCGCGACACGTACCGCCGTGGAAACTGTGGCGTAGCCGATCGACGCTCGAGGCGGTTTATACGGCTCTTCCGCTATTTTATATCGCGCCAAATGATTGAACCATTCAGCGTCGCTTGACCCTAAAGCCGAGAGCGCGCGATCGGCTGCTCCGACGGATTCTTCCGAGGCCCGAAACACCGCGGAATTTTGCACGGTGCCCCGTGGACTTCTAAAACGATTTCTCGCGTGAGCGCGTGGGTTTAATTTACGTGCAATTTCAACTCGACGGATTTACTTTTCAAGTTTAATGCGTAATAATGATCGAGTGCGCGATATACTTTTCGAGATAAACGCGCAGATAAATGTGAATTATATCAGGGAACGCGTTGCGCAAGGACGTAATTTCGCCGATCGTTACAGCCGAGCATTGTAATCGCGTATCGATCCGGCTTGATCCCGGCCGCCGCGGGCTGTATCTCGCGGCTTAATTATGCCTTAATGCCTCGCGTCGCGCGTTAATTAACGGTTGCGCGATACTCCGCCGGCAATAATTTATCAGCCGCTTCCCGCGGAAACGATCGGGCCGCAGCGATCGTATCGAGGCTCCTGGAATCCGCAACGGATCCGAGCCCGCTTGAAAATCAACTCTCCAGGTGACGGGGTTTGATCGAACTGGTAATCGCCGACTTCTAAACCTCGGGTGTTTCTACGATCTCTCGGTGTCGTAGCTCGAAAGTAAATTCGTCACAGGACCACCGAGGCCCCGCGCGAATCTTACGAAACGTTAGTCGCCGTGCACGGCTCACGTGTGTCCCTACGAAGCTCGCTCGCGGAGTTAACGGCAGATTTACGAGGGCGGCGTTTCGACACTGGTCCTCGCGCTCTCGGTCCATTCTTGTTTGTCACGCGGCGACATAATCGAGCCTTATTTCGCGATTCACATTAATCTCTCCTCCCTACTTTCCGATCGCTTCTGCCAAGACCGATGGACTCGCACAAATTGAATCGGGCCACATCAATCACTCGGCTGTTTCCATCGCGGATTAATTTGTCGATCCCTTTCGAAATCGGCCGACGGTGTTCCTTCATACGCGGGACCGGCTGAGGTTTTAGGGTCTATCCGCTCTGGGAAGAAGAAAGACAGCAGCCCATTTTGGGGCCCACAATTAGCAATCGAATTATTTGGATTGTTTGTAACTTTATTCTTTTACGAATTTCACCCCGCGTGAGTAAAAATCGCAATTAGCTATTCTATCTATATCCAAGATTTTTAATACTAATCAATTCTCTCAATTAGTTCTATCCATATTCAGTGACGCAAAGATAATTTTCACTTGAGAGGCACTGACCGAAATGTTTAGTTACTTAATTGAAAAAAAACGGTCAAAATTTTTCCCAGATTAGAATTGCGACACTGAGAAAAATGTCCGATTAAATATAATCGGATAATCCAATTACATAATAAACGGATATATCCGATTAAATTGTATATTCGGTGGAAAATGTAATCGGTTTTTCAATAAGATTTTATCGGCATTTTATCGTATAAATTTCATCGGATGTATCCGTAATTTAATCAGAAAACGTAATCGGACAAATTAACCATCGGAAACGCTATTTAATTGGTTTATCCGGTGAAAATTTTTCTCAGTGGAACAATTCAAATAATTCGCTTACTAATTGTGGGCCCCAAAATGGATTGCTGTCTTTTTTCCCCCAGAGCGGACAAACTTGCACAGGTGCATAAGCGTATGCATAAAACAAAATTGGTTGGTCCAGTTTCTTATGCGCGCACTGAGAAAAATGTCCGATTAAATACAAGTGGATAATCCAATTACATAATAACAAACGGATATATCCGATGAAAAATATGATCGGTTTTTCAATCAAATTTCATCGGACACGTCTATAATTTAATTGGAAAAATTAACCATCGGCGACACCATTTAATTGGTTTGTCCGATGGAAATTTTCCTCAGCGTGCATTTATGGCCCAATCGGATTCCTTTGTGCACGCGTTTATGCGTTATGCAAGTTTGTCCGGGTAGACCCTTGGGACGGGAAATGGGAAAATAATATATTGCGATTTCGAAAGCGGACTATCGCGAGAAAGTCTATACGCGGAGAGAATTTGTTTTTCGTAAAATTTATCCAGAACGTCATGTAATTGTGGAACAACACGACATTTCGAAGAATTTTATGACAGTTTGTGACAGCTTTAAGAGGAAACTCTCTCCGTGTATAGATAACATGTGAGTTCAGAGCCACGTGTTTTTGTACACTGAGAAAAATATAATCGGATAATTCAATTACATAATAACAAACTTATTCGATGAAAAATATGATCGGTAACTGCATTTCATCGGATGTCCCTAATTTAATCGAAAAAAATTATTTAATTGGTTTATCCGATGGAAATTTTTCTCAGTGTACACGGAGAGAATTTCCTCTTAAAATGTGTTCTGAAAATCATGTAAGCGTAGGACAACAGGCGTTTTGTACAACTGCATGAGTTTTTACTAGCAAAATGCGTGGTAAAATTTCAAAAGACTCGTACACTGACAATGAGAAAAATGTCCGATTAAATATAATCGGATAATCCAATTACATGATAACAAACGGATATGTCCGATTAAATTGTATATCCGATGAAAAATTTGATCGGTTTTTCAATCAAATTTCATCGATAATTGCATTTCATCGGATAAATTTCATCGGATATATCCATAATTTAATCGGAAAACGTAATCGGAAAAATTAACCATCGGACATACTATTTAATTGGTTTATCCGATGAAAATTTTTCTCAGTGTAAAATTCTTCAAAAGGCCACGTTGTCCCGCGACCACATGATTTTCAGGATAAATTTTCAAGAAACATTCTCTCGATCTCGTTTCGTTCCCTGCTATTCTTGCATTTTCAATTTAATGTGATCTCATTTAAATTATATAATAAGCGTGTATTTATAATTAGAAGTGTATTAAGAAACCGTGGACTTTTACGAGCCGCGCGTAATTTATCATCGGAATCGGCCTTGGCTGCATTTGGGAATCGGCAAATGACATTTTCGGGTCTTCGGCCCGACGGGAATAAATCGATTAGTCAGTGTCCGATCTCGATCGCTCGGCGTGCCTTTTTATGCTCCCGACGGTGAAACTCGGCCGATCTCGTCTCCGGACGTTAATCCCCCCCCGATGGAAAGCACGGACGAAAGCCACGGAGCAGATGCGGTTTCGCACCTTCGCACGTGAATGCAAAAGCGGCGCGGATCAAGAAAGCTTGACGCACGGCCCGAGCGTGTGCATCACTCGGCCGGTTGCGACATCTTCGGCTCTCTTGCTCTCGTCGGCGAGATCGGCGTTAATTATCCCGCGCGCCAATTAGCCCGTAATTATTGACAGGACAATTCGGCTTTCATATCTTTTTTGCCGGTCGTGCCTGGGCTGCTTTCGCGAGCGATTGCGCCGCGCGAGAGGCGCAGCGAAGCGGACAACCGTCTCCGTATTAGCATTCGGGATGTAATCAAAGTTTCTTGCCGCGGCGGATAATGCAACGACAATCGAGAGCCTTAATTATTATTTCACTGCAGCCAAGTGTACGACCTCGAATTGACGTAACGCTCGTTTCTTTTTTTCCCGCCATACTCGAGTACAGTGGGGATTCTCAGCAAAAAGAAATCGCATTTACAGCGGTTTTTGTATATTAGAAATTACATATGCAGGCCACGTAATTACTTGTAAAACGTTTGAACGTTCTTTCTTCTTTAGTAAACACGTCGCGGACACGAATCGACGCGAGTAAAATAATAACCGATTCGGAAGTTTCGGTAAGCATTGAAAGAGGCAACTTATTTGGTCGATATTTATAAATTTGTCGGAACGGAAAGCTCTCTGAATATAGAAAATATGAAACTGTATACATAGAATACATAGAATCACGCAGTCATTATTATAAAATTAAAGGACATAAAACTTATCAATTCCAACGCATGGAATTTACAAATTGAATATTCGCAGAGAACTGCACAGTCGTTAGTGCAAAATTTAAGGACGTAAAAGTTCACAAATCAGTCGCGAGTCGGTAATACGTAAAACGCGGTGAGTGTAATATATTGATTAAGGGAAAAGGGTCGGAACCGCGTGCGTTGTACCGTGTGGACGACGTTACAGTAATAGGTTTAAAAAAATGCGCGCAAGCTGACAAATCGTGCGTTACACGCACCAATAATCGTGCGTACGAAAAATCGAATGTTTCCAGACGCAAAGAGCACGTCGTAGATCAGACTCAACATTGTCCCTCCCCCCCCCCCCCTACCCTGATGACACACTTGACAATAGCGTCGCTGGCATTGATTTTCCGGAATCGGTGGCGGTGACCGTGCAGGCCCCGCGTGCGTCTCCCCCGTTCATCCCTACGGCCTTTGGCCCCTTCCAAGCGGGGCACCGACGATAGGGGAAGGTCCGTGTGGGACCCCCTCCTTCTCGGCGGCTTTACTCGCGTTCCGCGCATAAGCGCTTACTCTCGGCGGCCCGGCCGAGAGTAAACGAGTCGGCGTTTAGCAACGTGAGAGACGTGCACGCCGCGGTGTGTGTCGTAGGCAACGGGCCTCCGCGTCGTTTCCTCTCGCGCTCTTTCCATCGGCGACACGTGCGCGGGAAACCGAGGCGTTCTCGTGATTTCGATCGTGCGAGGGGGACGCGCGCGCGCGCGATGGCTATCGCCCGCCCGTGAAAACGCGACGGAAAACGCCACGGCGGCGGCCGTCTCGTGACGGCGCGTTGTTCCTCCTCTGCGCCGCGCGCTAATACGTGGAATCGAAAATTGCATTTCCTGCTCGCGGCCCGTGGCTTCACCTCTCCCGTCGGGAGCGTGCAACAAGCGCTCTCGACCGTTGCTCGAGCATTTCGCGAAGCGAGGCCGCAGTGTTTACCTCGCGCGAGACTCTCCGCGGCGATAAGTGCATGTGCGTGGTGCGCGTTATCGCATTGTGTCGTGTTGCGTCGCGTCGACGGTATCGACGAGGCCTCTATCGTCGCGCGACGCTGCGACGTTTGAACCGTCGTTGCGATCGAGGGTTTTTTTTTCCTTCCTCTTCTCGTTGGTGCACCGGTCGGCCTTTGTGAGACAAGCGACGAGCGCGACTGTGGGTTGTTGCAGCTGTGCGCGCAGGACTCGCGAGAGTCCGATTGTTTCGCGGCCACGCGGTGAGAGAACAGTGCCCGCGCGCGCCGGGAGAAGCGGCCGAGGATGCGAGCGAGAGCCACGCTGCTGTCCCGGGAAGAACCGCGCGACCATCGGCGGACGCGGAAAAGCGTCCTCGTTGCCTCGCGGCGCGATCGAAGTGGCGTGCGAGTTTCGCGGTGAACGCGAGTCGCCGGGAAGCCTCGTCGAATCTCGAGGGGGGAAAATAAAGTTTCGACCCGTCTCTCTCTCTCATCGCCGGGAATTGAAATGAAATTTCTGGAGGCGCGACGTTATTTCCGCGGGACTCCAGAGATTTTCGACGATACCCGAACTTTCGTCCGCCCGAGAGCGGGCTTTCGCGGGTGCCGTTGTCTCTCTCTTTCTCTCTATTTGCGTCACGTTTCGGGCCCGCTTTGAGAAAGATAAGGAGTTTACCGTACGTGCGCGCCGTGTCGAGGGGTGGAGGGGATCGACAGAAGTGCGCGTTCGTCGGCGAGCGCGCGAAACGGCGAGTCGGAATTATTAATGCACTTTCCCGGCCCCGCGCGATGAACTAGATTCGCTCGGGCGTTCGCTGCACGCGGGGGGGGGGGGGCGGGAGGGGAGGATTGTTAATGCAAAACTCACGTTTGTTACGCAGCCACGGGGGAAGAAGCCTTCATTATGTAACGCAACGAGCGTCGCGCCTCTCGTTCTCGCCTCACTCGGGGAACGTGACTTCGTTCTCAATTTCCCGCGCGGGGTAAACGTCCCGGTGATTGGACGTGTAATGACAATCGAAAAACGTTACACGGTACGCGTCGCGCGTTTCTGCGTTTCTGAAAAGAGCCTTCGAAATTTTGCCGAAGGACCCGCCCAGTTTTTTTTTTTCAACGTTCCTTGACGATCGTCAGGCCTGCGATGTGTTCGGTAACGACGACATGATTCGCTTCTCAATTTCATAACTGACATTACTTGACATTTCGTTGAGGAGTTGTGATGTTTATCGATTCTCTTTTGTCTCCCGTTGTTTCTCCACCGCCGGCAGACGATACTTTTGTGCAAGCGTACGGAAAGGAAAACGTAGCCGCCGTAGCTGAAATGCGGCAATTAAATTTCGGTTGTAAAAATATGGACGGCTAATATTTAGTCGCGATAGTTAAATATTTCGCTGCTGTACCTGCTGTATCGGGTGCGACGGCAAATCGTTTGCTGTGATACGGGAAATTTGTAGCTGTGGCGGCGAAATATTTGCAGCAAACCACGCGGAGAGAATTTTCCCTTAAAATTGATCCTGCGAATTTTGTTCGCGGGACAACGCGGCATTTTGAACGACTGTATAAGAGTTTTGAAACTTTAGCATATATTCTACTAGTAAAATGTATACTAATAATCAGTATAATCTAATCACTAGTAGAATGTATGATAAGGTTTCAAAAGAGTCATAAAATTCTTCGAAATGCCACGTTGTCCGACGATCACATAATTTTCAGGATAAATTTAAAAGAAAATTCTGATTCTGGGTAAAGCGCGGAGTCAAGAGGAAAAGGGAGAAAGTAGTTGTTAAAGAGGGAGGAGCGTACGCGGAGAGAATTTTCTCTTACAATTCATCCTGAGAATCATGTGATCGCGGTACAACACGGCACTTTGAACAACTTTACGAAAGTTTTCTGAAATTTTACTAGTTCTCGGTACCTGCGTTGATTGTTTATTTAGCGAAAGCGCGAGGCCGATTGTCTCCTATCGATTCAATCTGGGACGTCTGTCTTGCACGAAGGGAAAACGCGCGTTGAAATGAAAGTCGAGTGCCCCTCATCGGCATTTTCCATTAATTATTCCGTCAACCTCGGGGCGTAAAGCCGAGATCGCGCCTCGCTCACTCGGACAATCTTTAAGACGCTATTTAATTTCTGCGTTACACCGACGTTGCGCAAGGCGAGGAACGGGACTCTGCATTCTCCCTCGACGTCCCGCCCGCCCGCGTTAATTTCTGAAAGGAAGGGAAAAACGCCGGTAACGTTACGATACAATGTACGCGGAGTCAGTTCGGAAGCAGCCTCGGTTTCGGCGCCGCTCGAGCCGCGCAAGGCGCCCGGAACCGTCTCTGAATTGTTTCGGGTAAATCGCCACGTAACGAGGCGTGAAACGAAGACCCGGCGCGCAAAACTGCCCGTCACGATTTATTCGGGACAAACAAAAAGCGTTAATCAAGATCGAGCCGTAATTAGCCGGACTGCGCGAGCGCGCGCCGTCGCGATCCGCTTCGGCATTTGCGTGATTTAATACACGTCTCTCAGGTGTCCCTTTTTATGCGCGATATCCGCGCCGGTCTACCGGCTAGGCAATGCTAATCCACGTCGGCGATAAATGCCCGCGCACGTGTGCGGTAATGGGCTTGCGCGTAACAGAGGCCGCTCGCGTGACGCAACCGATTCCGGGAAGCGCGGCGATTTCTTTCTTCTTTTTCAAAACCGCACGACCGTCTCCGCACGGACGACTCGAGGACCGATCATGGAACTTGTACACGCGGAAGGGGAAAAGGAACCGCACAAGTGTGTCCACGAAGTGAGACAAAAGAAACTATTTTCTGTCCAGTTTGTCTATTTTTCTGTCATTCGATCTCGTTTCACGACTTTACCTCGAAATGCGCATGAGTGGCCCAAGCGAGATTGTATTTGTAGGCTGTGCACGTATATTGTG
This sequence comes from Vollenhovia emeryi, assembly GCF_000949405.1. Classification (NCBI taxonomy): domain Eukaryota; kingdom Metazoa; phylum Arthropoda; class Insecta; order Hymenoptera; family Formicidae; genus Vollenhovia; species Vollenhovia emeryi. The sequence goes on along the minus strand of NW_011967020.1, from coordinate 57,072 downwards.
CATTTTCGTTTGCGTACGATTTAAGGGGATGCTGGAGTGCTTCTGCACTTTTGCACCTTTTGCACTTAAAACTGTCTGTTTCGTGGAAACATTTGTGTAATATACAAATTAAATGGCTCACGCTATTCCGGTTAAATTAAAGAACAATATCACTGAAACTAAATTTGTAATTCTAATAAAAATTTATAGTGAGCAACACACATACACCACATGTACTGTATGCGTGTGTTGCTCACTATTATTTCTTATTAGACTTAGAAACTTAGTTTCAGTGGTGCCATATTGTTCTTTCATTTAGCCGGAATAGCAAGCTGCTTTCGATCTGTACACGCAAGTCATTTAATTTGTATATTACACAAGTGTTTCCGCGAACTGATGGTTTCTAGGTTAGAAAGGTGCAAAAGTGCAGAATCACTCCAGCATCCCCTTAACGCATGCGCATAACGAACCAAAGTCATATTCTATCTATCATTAGGCTTGTTTTCTGTTCCTACACTAGTGAACTAGTGCAATAAATTGGAGTAAGACAAGCATATTTTTTCTCATTCTAGCTTACTGCACTAGTTCACTAGTGCAGGAACAGAAAACAAACCCCTTGTCACACTGGGAGACGCATTTTGTTGAAATAAACAAAATTTAGCTTGAAAATTTTGTTATATCAACACACAAATTTGGTGTTGAGTGAACATTCGCAGAATCCTTTTGTAATATTCAACAAAATGATTCAATCAAATTATTTCGTTTTATTCAACAAAATGGGTCTCGGTGCAGTTTCGCTTATTCTCCGATTGTCCCGAAAGAACCGTCCCGGCCCGTGACGGGGTACTTTATATGCCGGGCTATCGTGATCTCGCTCGCGAGTTCGGCGGCCATCTAGTGGCGGAATACCGTACTTCGAGACGAACAAATTTGTTATCTCAACCATACAATTTAGTTCAGCTAAACAACTCGTGGAAACAAAATATTTAGTTGTAATTTAACTTCTTCTCAGCAACATATTTGTTGTTTTATACAACCAAGTTGTATGTTCAGTCAACGTACAATGATTCAATCAAATTATTTTGTTTCATTCGACAAAATTGGTCTCTCAGTGCACACAGATGTTGGACACAGTTTCAGCTTGCGGAAAGTATATGCTATTCCCCTTCCACGTGTACAAGTTCTATGGGACCCATGCGAGCCGAACGAGATCGGTCCTCCTCTTCCCGAGAGAAAAGAACGTAAATCCGTAATAATGGACAAGTCCCGAGATAAATCGAGCGGAGGCACGGCCGGGCTGAAAGTTGTTGCCCGTAATCCAACGCGGATCTCGCTGGCGTGATCCTCGCTCGAAAACGTGCGCGCGCGTACACGGTTTGTGTTTCTCTCCGCGTAAAATCGGAGCGCGTTTCACCCGCGAGCGGGAGCCTGCGATGCGTTATCGCGTCGCTTCGGTTTGGCTCGTCTCGCTCCGCGAGACTCTCCTCGTCGCCGCGATAACAGTTCTCAGATACGTCGGAATCGATTCGGCCTTGTTTCCTTCCGCCTTTCGTGTTCCCCGTTCGAGTTTACTCGCGAGCAGATTGCCGGGGCGTGCAAACGTCCGCGGCACCGGAGCTTCCCGACGCGAGTCGCGGGCCCCGAGCGGCGTTTCTCAATGAAACCGGCGGGACGCGGGAGGAAAAGGTGCGCGCGCGCGAGACGATGCTATCTGTAACGTGAGAAAATGGGTTTCCTCGCGAACCGATCCTGTTACGGCGCGCGTGTGAACGCGCGTTCATTGTTACCGGAGAACAGCCGGTATCGGAGATACTGATAAATGGGTCGCGATCGCTGAATCGGCGGCTGCTTATCGGCGCATTCTCGATTCCGGCCGGCGTTATTATTAGCGACGCGTGTAATAACAGCCCGCATTGTTATTGGACTATCGATCGGCGTCAGTAATGCCGTCAGGTATGCGAATTCGTTAGTTATCGGGGGGGAACATTGAACTGGTTTTCCGCGGCGAGTTTCGCCCCGTGGCGGGTTCGTTATCGCCTTCGATTAACGATATCTCTCGACGACGTGTCGACGGTAACTTTTAAACGGGCGCCATACGCCCGGCGCGAGACGTAAATTTCGAGGAGCTGGAGCGTGACACCGTTCATTTATTAAAAATCCAACTGCGACGATTACGCTCGCCGATTCTTGGATTGTGTGGTAACGCGGAGAGGCTCATTAGCGGTTTAGAGACGCGAGTGGGGCTCGAGTAACGCGGAGCAAACTCCTGAGAATCCGCCTCGCGGGTGAAGAAGGAATCCTCTACCGCGGTGGACGCGGCTGGATATTACGAAGATTTTAATGCGCGTGCATGCGTACGACCGCAAGAATGCTCGGGAGGTGGATAATACGATGCCCGCGAGAAAGGCAGGAGCCAACGTTAAGAACTGTTACGCCGGCAATTTTGAAATCCGACGAGGAGAGAGAGAGAGAGAGAGATAGAGACGTGGATCGTAGTGATCTAACTGCCGCTTACTCTCGCCGTTTGCCACAAATTGCCAGTTTGCGTCACAATAATTCCAATAATTTTTCCCGGGCTGCTTTATTAAGCGATGTCGCTTGATCTTACGACGACGCCGAGTCCCGCGATCCCTATCGGCTGGATTCTTCCCTGAAAAAGTCGCACGATTAGGGAATTGCCGCAATATCGGAGAAAGCGGGAAGGAAGACAATTAATTGGCGTTCTATGTAAATTTGATCGGCAAGCCGTAATTTCGCATACGCTTGTTTAAAATTAACGACGCTAATTATAACCGTTAAGATAGCGCTATTAGAAATTTAACGCTCGGCGCCCGAGTCGAGTATTCGGTCCCGGAGCGGGCCTCGATTATTCTATTCCGTCTTCGTTTGGACCCACAGAAAAAAAAATTCCGGATCCAATGCTATTACACTTGAATGTATCACAAACTAGGATCGATATAGCGCCAATCGTATTTGTTATAGAGAAAGGAATACTTTGATCTTAAATGAAAAATTCTAAACTCTGAAATAAAACGATAGTACGTGTCGTCTTTTGTCGAGTATCGCGGTGCCAGCTTCGCGCGTTGTAAGATGGGGGGGGAAAATTTATTCTAAACTTACATTTATATAAGTTGCTCTTGTCTCAATATAGTAAGTTGATGTTTTTTCATTTGACAGAGAAGAATAAGAATTGTCAATTTTATTTTGATGTTACCTTACTTTTATACTAAACGAGGTGAGAAATGCGTCGAGAATATTTTCTGTCTCAGCAACAGAAATTGGATCCGGAAATTTTTTCTGTGCGTTGTAGCGTCGGGCTTAAAAGGGAAATAGCGGCTCTTTTCAGGCCTATCCGAGGTCAAAAGTTGAATACATTTTCTCCGACGCGAAGACCTCAGTTCGACCTCATTGCTCCCAATTCAAAAAAATTGTACGAGGCCAGACCGAAGCCGAGATATTCGACTCGGGGGCGAAGCGCGGTGTCTTCCATTACGAATGTTACGAATGGGTCCGCGCGAGACGAAATCGGGCGTCCGAGTAATCCTCGTTGAGTCCGACGCGCGCGATTAGACGATTTAATGAGTGACTCGCGCAAATTAATAAAGCACGGCGCGCGGGAACTCAATTAGGACGGTGGAAATTAATTCGACGCGCGGCGGCTCGCGCGGGAAAAGAAAAACGGCTGAAGATTTTACTTTCACTGCGCGCACGTACCGCGAGTTTCCCCGCGAGGCTTTTGCACACTTTCGTGAGTTCCGACGTTCGTTCGCGGGAATTCCTCGACGAATCGAAAGACAAATTGCGAACTTAGGCGCTCGCTCTCGGCACGTGACAGCTCAGATAACGCCGCTAATTGCGCGCGATAAACGGGCTCTTTATCGCATCCTCGGAAAAAAATGTCGCGGCATCTAAGAATTCCCTCTTACGATTGATCATTTATCTTCCATACCGATTAAAGATTTAAAAAAAAGGATTATTTATGGACGATATCCTTCTCCTTTGACAGACTCTTTGGAAATAACGAGTTTATTTTAGCATTATTGAATTTCGTTTCGACCAAACCAGCAGTTCGGTCGCGACGATATTATTCCGACATTTACAGCATCCACTGAGAGAGGGGAAAAAAAAGGAGGTTATTATATAGCGCGAGGATAGAAGCGAAAAAAGGTTCGCTCGCAACTGGTTTATTAAGACGACGATGACGCTGGCGAAATGTCAATGTCGTTATAACTCTCCCGCGACATGTGGAGGAATTTATCCTTGCCGCGCTCGCTAAGCCATCATCGTCGCGATGGACGACGCCGACGTGCTAATACCGAGCGGGCACCGTTGCCCGCATCGGGGATTAAAGAAGTATCCCAGTATCGATAAGAAATTGTGGGACGCGAGCAGCAGGTGGATACTGCAATGGGATAATATAGTGAAGCACCCGGGTGCGAGGGCGAGAGGATGTCACTGCGACGTCCACAAGCCGCCCTGGCTCTACCCAGATCTAGGTATATGAATTAATTCTGCCGTCGTGACGTGAAGCGGTTGTATTATAATATTAACTTGCGATATTTGTATGCCAGTAATTTTCGCCCGTTAAAAACCTGCAAGTGCCACTTTAGAAATCGGATGATATCGACTGAGTTTAAATTGTGGAATGAAACGTTATTTTCCGTCTGGATTACGGTCGGTTCGTAAACAATGCGCTGTGAAGGGAGTTTGACGTATTTTTCAGCTCTAACTTTTATCCACCGCGGATTTGAAAATTTAAGATTATAAAAGGAAATTGGAAATAATGGAAAATTAATTTTTACAATTAAAATGTGAGACGTTTCGTTTGATTTCAAAAGTATCTCTGAAAGCCGCATTGCTTGCGAGACTCAATACTGTGTCTTTAATTCGACTTCTTTCTTTCCTTCGAGAAGTCTAATTCCTAAATTCGTGTAATTTATTTTCGGAGACGCGCGGCGAGGAAGGACGCGCGAGTCACGATTCTGACGAGTTTCTTTCTCTTTTGTTTCAGTTGGCAAAGACAGCGACGAAACCGACAGAGCGGTAAGTGTAGAATCCGAAAGTGCCTAGACAGCCTCGTTGCATGTTTATAAATAGAAATAACGTCTTGAGAGAAAAAAAATGTCTATTGCAGATCAGATCGGCTCCCGTTAAGAGGCTGAACATGCCGCCGAAAAGAGGTCAATTTGGGCCCGCTAAAACACCAGCCTCTGCCTTAGGTATATCCCAATATTACCGAATCATTTCACACGACTCATCTCGATTGCTATCGCGACTTATCGTCAATCTGACTTTATTTATTCATTTTTTTAAAGCATGATGTGTATATGTATATATAGCAAGAGTAGAGTAACCGTGAAGCAGTTTCTCTAAAATCACTTTTCGTTGGTAGCTGTTGATGTGAAAATTGCAAGTAGGAATATGTGTTAAATATTCGTGGAACGAGTTATTTTGTATCTATAAACATTTTCGTTAGACGTACTCGTGTTGGGCTAGAATGTCGATATTAAACACCTTTCAATCGGAAACGATGATACATACGTAGTATTTCTGCTTGTGTCGCACCAATCAAAGAGCTTTTTATGTGAGCAATTATCTCGTGTATCTTTATCTGAAATGTGTCACCGTGTTCCATCCGAAATGTATGTATCATGACACGGTGTTGACCGAGTGTCACGGAAGCGCCGGGCCCTCGTCAAACGGGACGCACATGGGATGCCGTAATCCTTACGCTTAGTTTTAACCGCAACCGCGGCCTCACATCTGCATTTCGTTAACAATACATTGTCAGAGAGACTCGCCAGCAAAAGGTCAACGTATGTTGACGTTTCGATGACGAGGATGACGCTAACTGTTCACTTGCATGAAACAGCTCCTCCTGGTCTCTCAGCGTACACGGTCCCAAGGGCAGCGACCGTCAAAAGAGCACTGTCCGTAAGATCGACACCAGGTATATCCAAATTCTACTATTGGCAATTACTAGAAAATATCTAGAGAATACTTTGAAAAGAGTCCGAAGACATTTCCGATCGAGAAAAAGAAAGATAAGATAATCGCGCTGTCGATGCAATTCAGAATCCTAGATGCGAATAAATTCATTTTGTAACATGGAGTTCGTGTAATAAACCGATTTCTCCCCAATTAGGATAACGAATGCCCCGCGCGTTATTGCTTCTTTGATCAGCCATACGCTTCTCATCTGTAACTTGACACGTAACTACACACGGTGCTTACTTATTGTCACGCGCAGTCATCATTTTTGTTAGCCTGTAACGCATCTCGCGATCGCTTGTGCACTATTCACGGCAGTCTGTAACTTATCTTTTAGCAGCAGCATCATAATTCAGAAAGTGTAAAGCATGAAAAGTATAGTTCTTAGAAACAACAATTGTTATTCTTGGACGCACAAGTGCGTATTCGCATTGGGGCGAGTATAAAGAGAACTGTCGTTGCCTGTCCAGCGCAAGCCGGAGCCGTCGACGAAGAGAGCTTTATTACCTCTTTCGAGGACGTGCCTACCGTCAATCTATTCTCGGCGAAGGACCTCGAAGAACAGATGAAGGTTATCAAGGATACCGTGGGTGACGACAAAAAGGACTGGAAACAGAGAATGGATAGCGTATGTGTTGCGAGAAAACGAGATCGCCTTCCCTCGTAGCCTGACGATTTTTTTTACCCGTCTCTGTGCTTTTCTTTCAGATGAGAAAGTTAAGAGCCATTGTACTCGCAGGTGGCACTAATTACGAAAATTTCCACGAGTGCCTAAAGAACGTACAGCGACCGTTCGAGCAGGCCTGCACCGACCTTAGATCCCAAGTAGCGCGAGAGGCGTGTATAACGCTCGCTTTTCTGAGTCAGAGCCTGAAGACCAAATTCGCCAGTTTTGGCGAGGCGGTTTTGCTCACGTTAATGAACCTCATACAGAACAGTGCCAAGGCAAGTCTCACGGAATGCTAGATCCCTGCTACATTTAGATCCCATTATTGTCCAAATCGCTGCATTCGCTGTCTAATTACGTGTCTTTACCGCGAACGTTTGTACCTCGTAGAATTTTACGACGTTCGCGCGTCCATTTAGTTTTTACGTAATCTCCATAGAAGGTAAGAATTTAATTACTCTTGCCATTTTCATGGTAACTAGGTCGTGGCGTCAGCCGGTGCGGTGGCAGTTCGGTTTATCCTTCAAAATACCCACTGCAGTCGATATGTGCCTATTATTATATCATGCGTGAGCAACAAGAGCAAAGACATTCGCAGGGCGTCCTGGGAATATCTGACTCTAATCCTGCAGACCTGGCCTACGCAGATATTGCAGAAGCACATAACAATATTGTCGGACGCGCTCAAGAAGGGCATCGCGGATTCCGACGCGGAAGCGCGAGTCTTCGCCAGGAAGTGAGTAGAGTCCTTTGCGGCCGGATAAGTTCACGACGGGACCAGTTTCATAACGTTATTAATTTTCATTTGTTGCTTTTTTATAGATCATACTGGGCATTTAAAAATCACTTTCCAGAGCAGGCTGAGATACTACTTAATAACTTGGATGCGTCGTACAAACGCTCCTTGATGTCTCTCAGCAATAGCGGCAGTAGTAACAGCTTAAATATCGTGGCTAATGCGAGATCGTCGAGCGTTAGTCCGCGTACAGCCAGACCCGTGATGAGCGCAGCAGGTAAAGACTCACCGCTTAGTTTTGTTACCTCGATGCCTCGCTCCATTAAAACGGATTACGTTGCGATTGAGAATATATTGATGTTACTCGTGCTGCGATCATAATATAAAGGACTTGTCACTCTGTTTTCATGCTGCTTTGCGACTTCTCTTCTTTACATTAAACATATGAAGGTAGTACGGAAAATTTGCATCAGACCACGGGCCAACCGCACGGTCCGCTCAGACGTACTCCGTCCTTGCCTCGGTCTTATCGTCAATCTGGTATCCCGATACTACAAAGACCAACAGACAGTCACTGTAATTGTTCTATCGCCATTTGCTTCAGAAATAGATCGCACTTTGTACACCACGTTACGTCACACTACAAAGAAGAATGCACAAACGGAACTGTGTTGTCTTATGTTGATTTTCTTTCTTTTCAATCTTGCACAGAAGTTGTAAAGTAGAAGTTACGTGATGCTGATACGTCGCAGAGTTAATTTTCCTTCTATTTCTGCAGATCGAGGTACACCAGGAGTTCGATCTACCAGCGCGATTGATTTGCAAGCTGCTCAGCGGGCGAAAGCGAGGCTGATGTACGCGAATATGAACAGACAGAAAGCAGCACTTCGTAAGTAATACATTGTTAACTTCACCACGAAATTACATAAAAATGAGCATGAAAAACTCTTTATCGATGCATATTGTAATGAATATTATATTGTTCCATATTAAATCAGCTCGTCCTAGTAAATCTCCGGATCCCAATGCGGTTGCTAGCCCAGAAAGAATTGCAAGGACGAGGACAAGAGTGTCGGGAGTTTCACAATCACAACGTATGTTCTATGAAAAAAAAGAATAATTTTACTTATGTTTTTACTTTACTAAAATAAACTTATGAAATTTTGGTTTATAATTTCTGGCGATATAATTACCACTCTTGTTTCTTAACACACCATCGACCTTAGATAACACAGCCCCACAAAAAAAAAGTGTTGGGGTTCAAGGATCAGAGTACCCTACCCCCATGTATTTTGAGCCGCTGAACACGAATCTGATGTCCGTTTTGCTCCATCACGTCAGGATTTTTTTCTAACCTCAAAAAACATGGCGAATCTGGAGGTATACGAAATTTTTTTTAAATTGATGGATTTACATAAAACTTGGTATCTAGGGTAATTTGGGGTCGCTGATTACGAATCTGAAGTTAGATTTTTAAAATTCAAAATGGCGGATCCAATATGGCGAACAAATTTTTCGAAAATTTGTGAATTTTTAGAAATTTTTTAAAAGTTTGATGGATTTGCATGAAACTTGTTACTTAGAAGTTTTTGGGTTCGCTGATTACGAATCTGAAGGTAGATTTTCTAAATTCAAGACGGCGGACATTTTTTAAAAAATTAATGGTTTTTTATGAAACTTGGTACGTAGGGGTTTCTTGGGCCGCGGATTATGAATTTGAAATTATTTTTTCAAAATTCAAAATGGCTGATCCAATATGGATGACAAAAATTTAAAAAATAATGATTTTTTAAAATCGGGTATATTGGAGTTTCTAACGCCTTT